>NC_085042.1:10112947-10302804 GCF_963692335.1 Osmerus eperlanus | reverse complement strand
CTTCTGCCAATGTTCACCGTGCTGCAGACAAACACAGGA
Source organism: Osmerus eperlanus (assembly GCF_963692335.1). Classification (NCBI taxonomy): domain Eukaryota; kingdom Metazoa; phylum Chordata; class Actinopteri; order Osmeriformes; family Osmeridae; genus Osmerus; species Osmerus eperlanus. The sequence continues at coordinate 10,302,765 of NC_085042.1, read as the reverse complement.
AACACAGGTCAGGAAACACAGGTCAGGAAACACAGGGCAGGAAACACAGGTCAGGAAACACAGGGCAGGAAACACAGGTCAGGAAACGCGGTCAGGAAACACAGGTCAGGAAACGCGGTCAGGAAACGCGGTCAGGAAACACAGGTCAGGAAACACAGGGCAGGAAACACAGGTCAGGAAACGCGGGTCAGGAAACACAGGTCAGGAAACGCGGTCAGGAAACACAGGTCAGGAAACGCGGTCAGGAAACACAGGTCAGGAAACACAGGTCAGGAAACACAGGTCAGGAAACACAGGGCAGAAACATAAATAGTGTGCTCATTCTACATTGTCTTTTACTATACAATCGAAACACGATACTTTCTATATCTCTTTCACCAACACAAATCAATCAAATATTGTTTTGTGCACACCAGCATGGTTAGGCACTATGGGCTCACACAGTGTGTGATGAGGATCCCTGAGAGGCTGTGGTGATGCTGCGAGCCTTCACTGCTCTGCTCCTTTACACAGAGCTAACACAGCCTCTTAAAGCACATGACAGTTACAGAAAACCCCGAGCGAAAACATTCAGGAGTCTGAATCTACGCTTTGCCGCGCAGGGAAGACAGCCTGACTCGCTTCAAACTAACTTCAGCTGTTCCGTGTGCAAACTGGGATCTTGTGAGCGTTGTGTCACCAGGTTAGCTAATGCGCATGAAATGAAGGGGAAATAATTCATAATATTTAATAAATAACAAATGTCATGTTGACTTCCCATGCAGTTACCATGGGAATGAAACATCCATTAAACATCGTACAGAGTGTGTATGTACACACAAACGTGTGTGTGATAACACACACATTAGACAGAATGAACTGCTCCAATGAAGGGAGGGAGGGAGAGAGAGGGAGAGAGAGGGATGGAGAGAGAGAGAGAGGGAGGGAGAGAGAGAGAGAGGGATGGAGAGAGAGAGAGAGAGAGAGAGAGAGAGAGAGAGAGAGAGAGAGAGAGAGAGAGAGAGAGAGGGATGGAGAGAGAGAGAGAGAGGGATGGAGAGAGAGAGACCTGGAAGGCAGTGTGACTCATGTGGATGTGGATGTGCTGTCCGTTTGTTGAAACCCCTTCTGAGCTGAGGTACCCCTTCCTAATCTCACCTATCTGCCTGCCTCTCTCCCACACAAGCAAACACCCACACACTAAACACAAAAGCTACAGAGGTCAGCTACGTAGCTAGCCTTAAGTAGGGGTACATGCTTCCACCCTCCCAGTGGCCAGACTGATTCCAGACTGTCTGGTTCCAGACTACCTGGTTCTAGAGCGTTCCTGGTTCCTGCGTACCTGGTACTGTTTCCCAGCAGACAGGCAGGGGTCGGCCTCACATTGGGGGGCAGCAGCTCCCTGGCTGGATCACCAGGTTCTCCTGCTGTCAACACACACCACACATTAGGGGGAGGGGGGTTTGTATGTGTGAGTGTGAGAGAGAGAGAGAGAGAGAGAGAGAGAGAGAGACTCACCGGAGAGCAGACGACAGGCTGACACTCTGCTGTGGAGCATTCTGCCTGTCCGTCTCTGCAGACACAGCGGGAGCAGGGCCCCCACCGTCCACTCCTCTCCTGACATGTAGTCCTCCCCCTCCCAGGAGCAGGACGCTGCGCACACACACACACACACACACACACACACACAGTGCAGAGGCTGAGTGTGTGAGCAGTGTTGTGATGTGTGAGCAGTGTTGCGAGTGTGTGAGCAGTGTTGCGAGTGTGTGAGCAGTGTTGCGAGTGTGTGAGCAGTGTTGCGAGTGTGTGAGCAGTGTTGCGAGTGTGTGAGCAGTGTTGCGAGTGTGTGAGCAGTGTTGCGAGGGTGTGAGCAGTGTTGCGAGTGTGTGAGCAGTGTTGCGAGTGTGTGAGCAGTGTTGCGAGTGTGTGAGCAGTGTTGCGAGTGTGTGAGCAGTGTTGCGAGGGTGTGAGCAGTGTTGCGAGTGTGTGAGCAGTGTTGCGAGTGTGTGAGCAGTGTTGCGAGTGTGTGAGCAGTGTTGCGAGTGTGTGAGCAGTGTTGCGAGGGTGTGAGCAGTGTTGCGAGTGTGTGAGCAGTGTTGTTGATGTCCGGGGCTCGGGGTGGTCCCCACGGGGCTCGGGGTGGTCCCCACGGGGCTCGGGGTGGTCCCCACGGGGCTCGGGGTGGTCCCCACGGGGCTCGGGGTGGTCCCCAGGCTGCAGGCTGCCAGGTTCTCTCACTGCATCTGTTACTGAGGCTTAGAGAAACCTGGCTACAACACTTGGTTTTATAGACCAGGGAGCTACAACACACGAAGGAGACCCAAGGATAGAAGATGATGACAGTTGAAATGTTAACTTTTTCTTGCTCATGCAGGACCAGATGAACATGAGCTTGTGTCACCTGATGCCTCAGAAGCAACAGCTCAAACAGACTTGAGGTGAAACTTCAGGCCTGACTGGGGCAGGGAGCTGAGGAGGGAGTAAGGACGAGATAGCAGAGAGCAGCGCTAGCAGTCAGCGCTCATTAACACGCCTGATAAATGAGTTGATTCAGAATGTGGATGAAAGTCAGGGGATTCTGAATTAAATGTATCCAAGCAAGGGATTTTGTGATGTGGACTTTTCTTACTGAGCAATTAATTATAAGGAGTTGGAGACATTCCTTTTCTGAAGCAACCGACTCCTTCAAGTTGATCAAGGCCTTCTGAGACCAGACAGTATTTTAAATCACTCATTCTGTTAAATCATGAATCCTGTCCTTCATGATCACTAGCTTCCAGGCAAGGCTGCTCTGCTTAGCAGAGTCTTCCTGATAGACATCCAGGCTGGTAGACCCCCAGGCTAGATGACCCCCAGGCTGGTAGACCCCCAAGCTGGTAGACCCCCAGGCTGGTAGACCCCCAAGCTGGTAGACCCCCAGGCTGGTAGACCCCCAAGCTGGTAGACCCCCAGGCTGATAGAACCCCAGGCTAAATGACCCCAGGCTAGATGACCCCCAGGCTGGTAGACCCCCAGGCTGATAGACCCCCAGGCTGGTAGACCCCCAGGCTGGTAGACCCCAGGCTGATAGAACCACAGGCTAAATGACCCCCAGGCTGGTAGACCCCCAGGCTGGTAGACCCCCAGGCTAGCTAGGTACTCACCTCCATGCGGGGCACACTTGGGGCAGCACTCTCCAGCAGGAGTGAAGGGGCTCTGGCCAGCTAGGCAGCTGAGAGGAGGGCAGGGAGGCGGCGAGCAGGACACCCTCCCCAGGGAGCACACACACACAGAGCACAGGGAGACGCTCCACTGGCTTGCCATCCTGAGGAGGAGAGGAAACAGCAGGATGAGAAACAAGGGCGAGGTTAGGGGGTTAGGGGTATTAAAAGGGAGGGATTGAGCAAATGTGATAGAGAAACTGATGGTATGGTTGAGAGAGAGAGAGAGAGAGAGAGAGAGAGAGAGAGAGAGAGAGAGAGAGAGAGAGAGAGAGAGAGAGAGAGAGGAGAGAGAGAGAGAGAGAGAGAGAGAGAGAGAGAGAGAGAGAGAGAGAGAGAGAGAGAGAGAGAGAGAGAGAGAGAGAGAAAGAAATAAGAAAATACATAATAATAGTGATGGAGAAGGGGGAGAGAGAAATGAAACAAGATAAACGACGGAATGTTAAGAATCAATTCAGCACTTTCTCTCAGTCAGGCTTCAGAGGCTCCCTCAATCCCCACCTCGGAAGTCCCCCTGGTTCCATCCAGAACCTCCCTGCCCAGCTCCTCACTCCTTCCCTCTAGATAACTGCACCAAAAAAAGCTTTCGCTTTCTCCAGCTCGGGGCAATCTCCAAAAAGCCTGGTGTGACAGAGGGCTCTTGCAGCAACCACTTGAGTTGGGAAGAGACACCGATGGAATCCCAAACCAAGCCAAAGTATCTTGTTAAGCTGGTAAAGACACCGCAAACAAGATGTCTGCCAAGCTGACTCTCTTTCTCTCTCTCCCTTTCTCACTCCCCTCTTTCTCTCTTTGAGTGGGTGCTAAACAGGACGCCAACAAGCAAAACGATTGTGCGTCAGTAGAGGAGATGAGAGGGGGGAGGGGGGGAGGCTGAAACTCTTTGCTGTGGTACTCGACCGTGTCCTGTGTCATTAACTTACCCCATAAACGGCTCCTTCATGCTGACACGCCCCGAGGGATGGGGCCAGACACTCCGGACAGCAGCCACTGGGAGGGATGCGCAGCTTCTCTCCCTGAGACACACACAGAATACAGCATGAGCCTCTCCTGTCAGCACATACAGCATGAGCCTCTCCTGTCAGCACGACTCAGGATGGGCTGTGGAAGCAGCTGTGTGGTGGAAACATCTGAACTGACAAACTAGTCCTCACGGGGAGGCATTGACCTGTGGTGTAGAGAGTCAGGACAGGGGCGGTGATTCTACAGTAGATGAAGGGGCTGGTTTAAGGTGGGTGCCAAGCAACATTTTTTTTTGTTGGGCATCATTCAGTGAGAGGACATACAGGGCCTGTCTTCTAAAAGAGGGTGCATGTCGCTTGCATGTTAAAGGGACAGTTCACCCCAAAATCAGAAAGACACATTTTTCCTCTTACCTGTAGTGCTATTTAACCATCTAGTGTTTTGGTGGGAGATGCTGAGCACTGGAGATATTGGATGTAAATGTTTGACTTCTATCAGATATAATGGAACTAGATGACACAGTGTGTGAACTGTCCCTTTAAGTATAAAATTATAAATAAAATATTCAATTTGCTATCTCTCTAAAATATAAAAATATAAAAATAAAAACAATGTTAATTCTTAGAAAGTTCCAGTGGGGATGAGCAGCCATGTTTACGGGTGCTTCATCCGGACGCTGAGTCACATGCTTTGGTGAGCATGATGTCTCATTTTAATTAGCGTTCGATTGCTAGTCAGCGGAGCGGAATTCATTAGACATTGATTGTTGTCTAAGCTAAGGGTGGAGATTTGATGAGATGCCATCGCAGGTAGTCTGGAACTAAATAATTCGGAAATAGGAGGTGGTAGGGACTGCATGAAGGTAAGAACTATAAAAACAACACCAGACTTTCTTTCAGGTACGTTTCCTAAATGGCTTCTTGTTTGGAAATTGGTTCTGAACTTAGTGCTTGGAAGCAAACTATTAAAACAAACTATTAAAACAAACTATTAAAACAAACTAGAAAATCACACTTTGGAAGCACCAAACCTGTTGGAGAGGAATTACAACATGAGTCAGTTACTGTGGAGGAAATGGTGTGAAAGCGTCTGACCCGTTTGAAGTCACATTGGGGGTTTGGGCAGCGGGCCGGTGTGCACACGGCCACATCTCCATAGCAACTGCACTCCTCGCAGGACTGAGGTCTCCATGTTGAGTTGTTCTGCACGGCAGGGAAACAAGGTGGACAGGAAGTCAGGAATTGACAAGCAAACCATGATAAACGTACAAACCATGATACAAGTATAGACCCACAGACACTGAGAAACTCTCTAACCACTGATTCGGGCAACAAAGGACAGCAATCACTGCCAGTAAATACTGTTATATGCATTTGTGCCAGCAGGAGCACTCAATAACTTATTCAGCATTTACATTCCAAATATCTGGTGTCACCATTCTCTGTACTGTGCTACCCAAACAGGTCCAGAACACACACAAGTAGACACTGGTGTTTGAAATGAACAACCAGAATGGTGAGGCTTCTGTCTCGATATCAAACGCTGTTTATTTTCTGTTGGACCTCTCACCCTACCCTCTCACACACACACTACCTCCCCCTCACCCTACCCCCTCACACACACACTACCTCCCCCTCACCCTACCTCCTCACACACACACACAGACCCCCAGCTCTATCAGAGGGCTCCAAACAGACGGTCTATGTAGTTCTTTATATAAACAAGAGACCAAAAAATCAATATCTGTATTAAACACACTTAGTAACAATGCTCCAAAAGTCCATGTTGCGCTATAACCCACCACTTGCCTGCAAAGTGTCGAGGGATATTAGTCATCTACAAATTTCCCCTGAAGCCCGATCTAAATCAATAATCATATCCTTATCCCAAAATATATTACCTAGCAGCCCATTAATTGGATTTAGCTGGGTGATAAATCACCTGTCAGTGTCAGCACGGCCACAGCCGGGCGTCCAGAGGAGGGTTTATTTAGAGCAAAAGCCAGACGGCAGCATCCTGCTGTCACACATTCTGAGAAGACATCTTCATGTTCAGGGGCCCTCAGCCCAACCTCACGCCCCAGGCTTCACCTCAGAGAGCCTCAGCCCAACCTCACGCACCAGGCTTCACCTCAGAGAGCCTCAGCCCAACCTCACGCCCCAGGCTTCACCTCAGAGAGCCTCAGCCCAACCTCACGCCCCAGGCTTCACCTCAGGGGCCCTCATCCCAACCTCACGCCCCAGGCTTCACCTCAGAGAGCCTCAGCCCAACCTCACGCCCCAGGCTTCACCTCAGAGAGCCTCAGCCCAACCTCACGCCACAGGCTTCACCTCAGGGGCCCTCAGCCCAACCTCACGCCCCAGGCTTCACCTCAGAGAGACGTCCACGAGCAGGCAACATCACGGCTGCTACACAACACTCTGGAACGACCACGGAACATTTGAGCATTGCTGAAGAAACCCCAACCAAACACAGCCTCACTAATCACCAGCTGAGATGGATTGCAAAACTCTTATAAAAATGAACTAAAGTGATGACATGAGGGCCAAATAGCTGCAGGTTGACCACAGAATGGGTACATGGTAAAGGTTGTCATTTTGTAATTAGCTGTGGGTTTCCTTTTACAGAAAAACATCTCATCTGTCAACGGCTTGAAGGCAGACATTTCAGAACATCTCAGAGCTTTGCAGAGCTTGCTGAGTGATCGAAAAAATGTTTAGATTCCATCCCAAATTCCAACTCCCAACATCTGTGATGAATATTATACTTTAAGTTTAATACAGGTATCCTCTGCAACATATTCTTACTGTCAGCACCAAAACTGTTCTTCACACGAAAACTGTACTTCACACCAAAACGTGTGTATTCTCTCAAGGAGTGCAGCTAGTTCAGTATAGTATCTACTCCTTACATCGCCCACTCTGCCACAGAATCTTGAGTTTTTAACACAAACATCATTCAAATTATTAAATCTACTTGAATAAGTGAGAAGGTCCCCTGTAGCGACAGAGTGATCCCCAGGACCTCTCCTATGAGAAGGTCCCCTGTAGCGACAGAGTGATCCCCAGGACCTCTCCTATGAGAAGGTCCCCTGTAGCGACAGAGTGATCCCCAGGACCTCTCCTATGAGAAGGTCCCCTGTAGCGACAGAGTGATCCCCAGGACCTCTCCTATGAGAAGGTCCCCTGTAGCGAGGGGACCGGCTCTTTTGATTAATTGTGTAAGGAGAGCAGGTCTTACTTCACTTACCCTTGGAATGGAAGTTCAGCTCTGTTCTGACTGCTTTAGCAGTCCAGCTACATGTAGCCTAAAGTTAAAGCCATTCTCTGTTTTATAAAATATATGTTGGAAATGTCCACTTAATACACAATACAAATGGGTTCACTTCAGGTGCCTATTCTTCCTGAGGTACATAGGGTACTAGAACCCCGCCATTATCCTAAATGACAGATTTAATTACATTTAGCACTGGACAAAGGAGAAGAAAAGCTATTTAGGTCGGGAAACAATGCTGTCAGTGTCGCGTGCCTTCTCACCTCTCCTGGAGACGGCTGCCGGGGCCGGCAGCCTGCCAGGTTAGCGAAGCATAATTGAGTTCAGATTGAGCTGGCCCCATTCAGGGATGTCCAAGAACAGGTAGAGACTAAAGCTATTACCAAAGCAAATTTAATCTAGAGATATAATAGCTCCTGTCCCAGACCTCCGCCCCTATAGCCTATAGGACAGCAATTCTCGACCTTTTCCACTTTGCGGCCCACTTGCATAGCAAAAATATCTTTGCGGCCGCCCAACACATCTGTTCACTTAATTTGCGCTTATCACACGTTTAACAACACCAGGAGCCAAACACGGCACATTTCTTTGAGCGATCAAAGAAGACAAAGTGTCCATCAGTGCCACAGTAAGCACACATTCGAAAGAGAGGTAACCCTCGTAACTACCACAGCCAGGCCAGGTCTAGAACTTCCGGTGAAGTTAGAAACTTGACCTTCAATAACCAGAACAGGTTGTTAACCCTTAGCTATTTCTGTTTTATTAACCCTACACTCAGATTACACAGTTTTTCGCTTTTTTCATCAACTGATAACAGGTCGCCCTCACAGAGATCTCTCCCGTTTCCAGATTTTTGTTAGAAACTGAGAAAGGCATGTTACATTACATTATCCATAGGGAACAAATTAGACAGACCAATTATTTATGTGAGTTAACATTGACCTGGGTTACGCAATATGCGGAAGTGATGCGTGCATAGTGGATTGAAGTGGGCGTTTGCAAGTTAAGGCGGAAATGTCAGTTGGTCTTTCGTCTACATGCCAAGCGTATAACTATTGGCGTTTCGGTCCAGTGTCGGTTCTACATAAAAATGTCCCTGGCCCCCCCTGTGGCCCCCCCTGAGCTGACTGAATAATAAATCATAATCAATAAATAAAAATTGACGTTGTTTTTCTTCTTCTAGTAGTCATCATGAAACGAGGAAGGGACATTGCAGCCTTTTTTGCCCCAGTAAATAAAAAAGTGAAACATATCAAGGTATAGAGAGAGCTGGGGAGCTGGAAGAGGGAGAGCCAGAGCCGTTTGTATGATTTTGATGTAAGGTAAAATTAAAGTATTTAATGTTTAAAAATGTTTTTTTATGTGCCCCTCTGATTAAACACTGGCCCCACCTTGCCCCCCCCAAAATTTGTCTAGAACCGCCACTGTTTCAGTCATGATGAATTAAAGCAAAATTTCATTTGAAAATGTGTACGAATTTTTATAATAATTGTCCAACAGTAGGCCTCTATATAGATATCAAGATATTTATTCATTCATACTTTAGTTTTAATTGGTTTGGCGGCCCACTTGTATTACCCTAGCGGACCACTAGTGCGCCGCGGCCCACAGGTTGGGAATCGCTGGCTTAGGAACATAGCTTAGCTGACCAAAGCCGTCTTAATTCCGGTAGTCAGACTACACCTTGGGTCTCGAGGGCACCGCTGAGACTGAGCTGCATATTTCGTTATATTAAATTAGTATTTGATCGCTTCATGCAACTTTAATCACAAGGCATTACGAATTGTCCCCTGGAATAGCAGGCCCGTTCTCATTTGGATCCGTCAGTATCGCTGTCTTCCTCACAGTCTGCCAGCGCAGACAAAGAGCAACATCTTGTCATTTAAAAACGTGTTCAGAACAATGACACAATACCCGATAGCCTCAGAAGTAAAAAGAGAAATGCGACTTCAAACACAAATCCTTAATGCTGTCTATTATTTCACCAGCTTTTAGAACCCAACTCCTTATCAGTGTTTGACTTCAATGCTGGAAGGAGTAGGCGGCCCACATTCCCCCCTGGAAGCGGGGCGAATGTTCTCGGAAGACAACAGCTGCGTCAGTCCTGAATTCCTTAAGCGCATTCAAATGTATTCGCTCTCTCGCGTTTAATTGCTTTCGCTGCAACTTCCCTCCGATGCCAGCCGAGTGTGATTATATGTTAATTTCTTGCAAGGCAAGCTGTGCGACTGTAGTCTAGCCAGCTGAAGGACAACTAAAACTGCCACTCTGTCTCCCATCACAGTCATATTTAATTAAAGCTACGGCAAACATTCAAACAGTAGCCTAACAATAAGAGATGACTGAGTGTCAACTGTCAACCCAACAAGGGTTGGGCACAGGGCTCACGCATTTGCCATGAGACTTTCAACCATTTATCACGCTCTCACGCAACATCTTGTAGGCCTATTTCTCACGCAGAGAAAGGATAACTTGTCACGCTATATATAATTAATGGACGAGGCGCAGGCATACTGAGGGACAATGTCTGCCGAGATGATAGTTGTCTCGGGTTATACAGTTAAATGCCACCTATCCAATCAGAAAATCTTGAGCTTTCTGACTGTATTAGGCTGACAAAATAATCCGCTTTATTCCACAATTGGGTAGCCTAAATTTAAACTAGCTTATCTGTAAAACGCCACTGATTCCCCTGGCCTTGGCCACCACAGCCAGCGCACAGCAGCTTGGTGACAAGACAAATGACAGGATTCATGCTGGTCCCAGGGTCCATAAATTGCCACCTCCTGCCATAACTGATATGGCTCCTGTAGCCAGATATCAACAGCCCTGTAATGGGTTTTGGCCCGGCCACCAGATGGGCTGGTAGCGAGGGTCCGTCAGCGGGATGGAGTCGTGTAGCGCCGATAAGGAGGCGTTTACCGCGACCGCAGCTGTGCGATTACCATCCTGGCTCGAACACACGGCAAAGATTTGCATATGGTATAGCGAGAAAATGGGTCAGCGGCGCTAATGGATGAAAAGGCCACTCGTATTACTTTCCTCTGAAGTTTAAAGGTCAAATCGGAACATCGATTTTTCTAGCTGGCGGATATTTGCATATAGGGGAGCGTTTCTAGAAGAAGCACGCTGTTCAGACGTCTGTTTTCCTATCCTGGAGCATGCGAGGCGCAAGGTGTATTACTAAAGCTAACGGTAACTGACCTGTTTCTCCAATCTAACAAGGTCGAGAATAGTAGATAACAGACCTTACTGTCCCCTCATAAAAATGGTTGACCTTTCGTTTAAACACCAGAGAAACCATACAGTGACAAGACAGTCATATATGCAGAACTAGAAAGAGAGAGAGAGAGAGAGAGTATCTTTGTTAACAGAGAGCAAGCTAAGTGGAAAATAAATTGGCTTAGAGAAAGAAAAGCTAACTATTGCTTAATAATTTACTTTCCCTCTTTATTTCTAATGAAAAACAATGTCAAGACCAGACTATGCTCATCTATGAATCATAAAAACCAGTAGGCTATAACTAAACATAGAGGAATTCTGTATAAAAAATGCTATTGAAATAAATGAAATCAGTCTAAATAAGCACAGTTCAAATAATTTGAACATGCCACATTCACTGCAATGAAACTCAGAGGCAGGATAGAAGTCAACGTCAGAATGATTTTAAAAAGTAGATGCCCCCTTTTAAACTCTCTAAACAAAAGATGAATAATTCATTTGAGAAACTTCAACAATGAACCCTTTGAAATAGTAAAACGACCGTTTGCATTTTACCATAGGTACACTCCTGCATTCGGAAGAGATAGTGAACTACCTCGGCACCCAGGAAGCACTTCCCACTCATAGTCTGACCTAACAGTCATGCAGACATGAGTGACTGACTAAATAATTCAAGCTGCTTCCATTTAGCAGCAGAAGTCCTGTGAGGTGAAGGCAACAACCCAACTGCCTCTCTGAAACTCTCATCCAGGCAGTCGCTTTCTAAACCACTGCCGTAAGGATCGGTGAAGCTTAACATTTTGTTTGTTTGCTTTAAGAGAGCATGGTTGATACTCCATGCCATTTCAATATACCATGATACTTAATGCTTCTTCCATCAGAGTGCAGTTCACATGACAATCCCCAATCTAAGTGTCAATCTGTAGAGAATTCAAGTTAGATAACCTCTACTCTCACTTCCCTTTTTTTCAACCTTTGAAAACCATTTTTCCCAAAATGTTTTTTTAACCTTTCAAACCTTTTTTTTGGAAAATAATAGTTCAACGTTTCGAAACTTTTTTTATTTTTTATCTTTTTTTTCCAAACTTGTTTTCGAAAATATTTGTTCAACGTTTCGAAACTTTTACACTCTTACCCCCAACCCAGGCCCCAGGCCTACCCCCACCCCTACGCCAGCCCTGCCTCCTACAACCAGCCCTACCCCCAACCCTACCCTCAGCCCAGCCCCCTACCCCCAGCTCTACCCCAGACCTGGCTCCAGAGGATGTATAGGTTACCAGAGGGGCACCTCTCTGACAGCTTTAGGGCCCTGGGGGAAACCTGAACCAGGAAACCCAGCTGGTGTCCCGGTGACGAGAGCAGCAGGTGGATGGAACCGGAAGGGTTTGCTCCTGATGGGCGACGGCACATGGTGTCCACAGCTCGCTTCTACTACCCTGTACATGCATCATCTCATTCCATCACTTCCTGTCACCTATACTTCCTGTCACCTATACTTCCCGTCTCCTATACTTCCTGTCACCTACACCCTTTGTCTCCTGTACTTCCTGTCTCCTACACTTCCTGTCTCCTATACTTCTTGTCTCCTATACTTCCTGTCTCTTATACTTCCTGTCTCTGTATTCATCCACAGAGCCATAAACCCACTGTGCTAGCTCAGCTCACAACAGGCACATCCCCTTTAACCCTAACCCTTAACCCTAACCCCTTGCTGCCAGACAGATAATACGGTACAGTACAGTCATGACATATAGTACTACACAATATGTCCGCTGGCTTGTCTTTGCTGTGTGTTAGCGAGGGGTTAGCGGAGCAGGCAGAGAGGGAGAGATCCTGTACAGGGAAGAGCTAAGAGAATTATTTACATATGTTTGGGATTAAGGAGGTCAAAACCATTTCAGTTTTGGGTAGATCGCTCCTCTTGGCCCTCCTCAGGTCCTCTGACACTCAAAGGTGTCCTAGCAACACCTGATAACTTAAGCTGTACTGTTTAACACGCCAAATGGGCTCAAATGTTTTTTTTACCAAATCTTCCCTCGTCTGTAATTGCTCTTTGCTCTCTTTCCTTGACTGAGGAGAGAGAGCAGTTTTGGATTCAAAGCACGTTGTGTTTTTTACCACAGCTAGCATGTTGTTACACTGTCTACACACGGAGCAAGCTAGCACTACACGCATCAAGCCGTGTAATAGTGATAATGGGACAGCAGGCACAGGTCTGTGTGTGTGTCTTCAGGATACCTGTATATGTATGGGTGTGTGTGTGTGTGTGTGTGTGTGTGTGGAACTCAACAGCTGTGCCCAGGGGGTAGCTGGGAATCCAGGTATGCAATTACGATTTAACATTTCCAGCAGGCAAACTCTCATAAATCTGTTCCTGCAATCAAAATCTGAGCTGAGATGATGGGAAGATAGGTGCCACAATAAAGGTTAGGACAGGACTGGACCAGGAGCTCACACGCACACACACACACGCTCTTCTTAGACTCTAAAATACAGTTGTGCTATGTTATATACACGTTCCAGCTTATAGGCTTGTTATGGGTGAGAATGCAACTGGTGCAACTCCGTCACCTAGTCATGGACTGTTACTGAAACATTCAGGCTGATATTCTGGACATGCAGCAAAATAACAATGAAATAATAAATGGATAATAATAAAAATAATAATGGATTTTAACATTTTGGTCGCAGATAAAAAAGAAAAGCATTCATAGAAAATGCACAATGAATACAAATTGAATCGCCTGAATAAACATCTCCAGTAATGCTGGAGGAGGCTAACCCTAACCCAGCCAGCTTCAGAGATAAACACTTGTTAGGCAATGGACTGTGTCTGCAAATTATCTTTCGAGTAGCAACTGAAAATGTAATTGTCATAAGAAAAACCCTTCTGAACTGATGATCTGATGGGATCTCCACAGTCTGCTGTGTCCGTACTGAGCTCTACCCAGACCAGGGGATCTGCCGAGGGAGTCTGACACAGCAAGACAAACTATCCTGTATAAATCTTCATGTGCTACACCAGACATTATTCCAATTGTCACGATTAATCTTTTCTGTAAATAGTACAGAAAATAGTTAAACTGATCAAAAGGTTAAATACCCAAGTCCCTCGTAACTCTGGTGAACGGTGATGTCAACCTTTCAAGAACTTCCAAAATGACATTCCAAATAAACTCCCCTGAAGGAATCCAGGTAATTATACATGAGGGAGAGAAACACATCTGACAGCTACAATTATGGAGCAGACAAGACCTGACTGGTCCTGCAATCTTCCACCCATTAGTGAATATCATTGTTATTTGGGTTCTGATGAATTAGTCCCCATCCAGACCCAGTCACCGACCACATGAGTCCAGTATGATGCTTCCTTCTGTACAGAGGAGCTGTAGGAGTTCAGCATTTTTGTATAACAAGTTTCTATATGAAGCAAAATGTGTAAATACCGACTGAGAGAAGTGTGGGTGCTGGTATGTGAGAGAGAACTACATGTGTGTGAGAGAGTGTGACAGAGAGGCAGAAATAAATGAGTGGGGTTGCGTATGAGAGATGTGTGTGTGATGTGCGTGTGAGGGATGTGTGTGTGTGATGTGTATGTGTGTGTGTGTGAGGGATGTGTGTGCAGCAGAGTATTCATCATGTGCAGAACACCAAGGCTGGCCCAGGTAGATGACTGACAGCACAGCAGCCAGCTTCATCACTTCCAGAGAAAGATCAGAGAAAGGTCGAACAACACACACCCCACCTACATCAGGACAGGGTAACACTGTGGGGACACACCCCACCTACATGGCATGGGTGTATTCTCTCATGTCCAGCATGTCTGCTAGCGGTCCAGGGGTCCAGGGGCCAGGCGGCTCAGACAGCTCTTCTGGGTGTAATCAGGCCCGGCCATATTTAGTAACCCTCAGTGATGAGCCTCTGTGACTGGCGCTTGCCAACAGCACCAAGTATTTTAGTGACGGGCTTTCCAGGCATCAGGAACACAGCTGTCTCCGTGGCGACACGCGGAACACGTGACGTCTATTTAAACTTTCACTCTGTAACAGAATATTCAGGTAAAACATCCAACGGGACACCTATTTAAACTCTGTCGCTGTATTCTCATGAGTCCACGGCATGCCGATCTATCAGCCCTGTGTGCAGGTCAACATACACAGGACTGAGTAACAATGGAGGGGGTAGGGAGGGGGGGGGGTGAGGGGTGACAGGGGGTGACATTCCCATCCTTGATGAGCAGATGCCATCCTTCAGTGTGGCTTTGGGCTGTAATGATGGAGGCCACGTCTCCTCCACCAGCAAACATGATTCAGCTGGGCAGCTGTCTGCGACCTCATAAACCCACACGCTCATCCGGCTCGCTCTCTTATTTGGCCAAGAGAAAATAGCATCATGAGGCGTTCACACTATACACTGTCAATCTAGCCCTGTTTAAATTAGAATCTAATACTTAGGTTAGTAGGCTTCTGAAAGGCTTCTTCTTTTTTAAACACATTGAAATGTCAAGGGGGATTCTGAATAACTAAAAGGTAAATCATGACATTGAACAGGGAACAAACGGGGACGTCAAATCAGACATACCAAAGTGATAAACGGTTGACTAAATATAGAGGCAGTAAACATGTCTGATTGAGTGTAACCTTTGTAGTGGGGAAACATTTTAGGAGTTTTAAAAGAAAAGGGGATCTTTTGAACATGAAAGCAGGAACACAAATGACACTAAATATAGCCTGTCAACATTCAAAGAAATTGCAGTGAGACAGAAGAAGAAAATATGTTAGTCAAACGTGTTGCCCCTTCATAACTCTGCATCTTCAGTTGTCAAAGAGATGTCACCAAGCTGTTCTGACAGACACGGTGAGAGATCCAGACTGCCGATCCACCTACGTGCCCGGCAGACTCAGCACAGTCATGTTCAGGAAACCCTGACTTTTGACTGAGGCATGAACTCTCCTATTATGAGGAAGATGCCAAAAATCGATCCGTACCCCACACAGCTTGAACAGGCAGCAGAAATAGCCCATTTCAGAGATCTCAGATCTCCAACGTGCTCGACAACAGCATGGTGAAAGGCAGTAAACTTGTACTTCAAAGATTTTCTATCAAACCACTGATGCATGCTTAATAACACGACAGAATTGTATTGAATCAGCAAAACGGCACAATATTTGAAAAGTCCTCTTATTGATGAAAAGATATGTATGCTTGAACTTTGCCTGTGCTTCAAACTTTTGAAAAATGTATTCTTCTTTCTCAGACACAGATATTCAAGACATGGCAACCCAACACCACCCTCCTTCCTGCCTTTGCTGTGCAGAAGGCAGATCTTTCAAAACTCCTTTCCAAGTAAAAAAAATAATTGCTCATCCCTGTTTTGATGTCCACTTTTCTGGGACCTGTGAGACGTGTTAGAGAGGTGAGGAAAACCCTGGGTACCGATGTGAACACGGAGAAATGAATCAAACAAACCATCACAATTCCACCCCCACACAGAGCATCTTGAACAGGACTTCATGAACTGTAACACATAACACGTAACACACACTGGCCTGCACTCAAAACAAGAAGACTCTTTCATCCCTTCACTAATGTAGTTTCTACCAACTAAGATGTTGCCTCAGTCACCTGTCACACCTGGGAGTGCCTCTGGCTTAGGAGACGATGGCAGCAGTGAGATGTGTTTCTCTCAGGAGACGATGGCAGCAGTGAGATGTGTTTCTCTCAGGAAGCCTCCTGTTCTGAATCCTTTCCACTGGGATGGAGCTCCGGAGGGAATGGTCCCTTTGAAGTCTCATCTTAGATTAAATTCCACTTTCGGATGAGCAGAACGGCCTTGGATTCACAGAATCACAGAGTCGATCAGGGGCTTTTCAGATGACTCCCCCAGGGTTAGGAGAACTCAGACAAGACAACATGAACTGAGACTCCAGGCTCCAGCTCTGGGTGAAGCCTCTCCACAGGAGAGCAGCTCCAGAGCCAGCCAAGGCCTCCTCCTCCCTGAGAGCAGCTCCAGAGCCAGCCAAGGCCTCCTCCTCCCTGAGAGCAGCTCCAGAGCCAGCCAAGGCCTCCTCCTCCCTGAGAGCAGCTCCAGAGCCAGCCAAGGCCTCCTCCTCCCTGAGAGCAGCTCCAGAGCCAGCCAAGGCCTCCTCCTCCCTGAGAGCAGCTCCAGAGCCAGCCAAGGCCTCCTCCTCCCTGAGAGCAGCTCCAGAGCCAGCCAAGGCCTCCTCCTCCCTGAGAGCAGCTCCAGAGCCAGCCAAGGCCTCCTCCTCCCTGAGAGCAGCTCCAGAGCCAGCCAAGGCCTCCTCCTCCCTGAGAGCAGCTCCAGAGCCAGCCAAGGCCTCCTCCTCCCTGAGAGCAGCTCCAGAGCCAGCCAAGGCCTCCTCCTCCCTGCCTCCACACAGCACTTTAATTACTGACAAGTTTGTGTTCAATATCTCACAGAGGGAAGAGAGAACTCCTGTCCACACCCCCACCCACCATCATCATCAGGAGAGGAGCGGGGGAAGAGCACCTTGCAAGAAAAACAATATTGTTGCCTCCTTTAAAGCGCCCTTTTTGGAGCCCTGGAGAAGCAAGCCTGCGAGCAAATGTTTCAGTCATACAGTTCTTATTTTGCCATCCAGTTTTGATGACCATGAACAACCTTGTCTAACTCTAACTACCAGAGATTCCATCTATACCCTCGCACCATACTTTCTTGTCTGTCTGGCCATGCAGGCTAAACACGCTCCTGTGGGCCTCCTTCCTGACTTCATCCAGGATGACCCAGAGGGGTGTGTTTGCCGGCCAGCCTGGTCCCAGACCTGCTGCGGTGCTCAGAGGATGCTCCAGAGAGGAGAACTCAGTCAGGGCAAACATGAACTCGAGCTGAAAGCACCAGAACCAGCCTCAACCTCACCTACCTACCAGCCGACCTGCCCACCAGGCCCAGCCAGCCCCAGCCAGCATGCCCCAGTCAAGGGCACGGCTCTCCCACAGGGCCAGCACGCCAGGGGCGCTGCAGACCGCGGACCTCGTACGGGCCTCGTACGGCCTCCAGGGTGTCTGAGGTCCCGGAGGTGAGGACAGAATAGCTTGTCAGGGGGAAATGACAGGACTTCTTCGGATGCTTTTATTTACATGGGAGCCAGCGCTGCAGTGCTTTCAAATGAACAAACATGTAGGGGGGAGGGGGAGGGAGAGAGAATGGGGGGAGGGGGAGGGAGAGAGAATGAGGAGAGGGGGAGGGGGAGGGGGAGGGAGAGAGAATGAGGAGAGGGGGAGGGGGAGGGGGAGGGAGAGAGAATGAGGGGAGGGGGAGGGAGAGAGAATGGGGGGAGGGGGAGGGAGAGAGAATGGGGGGAGGGGGAGGGAGAGGGAGAGAGAATGGGGGGAGGGGGAGGGAGAGAGAATGGGGGGAGGGGGAGGGAGAGGGAGAGAGAATGGGGGGAGGGGGAGGGAGAGAGAATGGGGGAGGGGCATAGAGGGCGGTTTGGAGCACTGCCAAGTGGCCACACATTGGTAGCATTGGGAATGAAAGTGTAAAACATAAGGGACATAATCCCAAACTGCTCTTAGCCAGGGAACCAGGGCTTTAAATAAGGAGCAGGTGAACACAGCCTCAGAGAGATGAATCCAGATGGATCCATTCTGCATAACAACACCAACAATAACAACACACTCATTATAACTGATATGAACGTATAAATAATTATGACATAATAAAGCAGAATTTCAAATGGTTATTAGGCTGTGATACTGTACTCTAGAGGGTTCACGTAAAGGCATGTGATAGTATGCTCTAAAGGGTTCATGTAAAGGCATGTGATAGTATGCTCTAAAGGGTTCATGGAAAGGCATGTGATAATATGCTCTAAAGGGTTCATGGAAAGGCATGTGATACTATGATATGTGAAGGTATGACCTCCTCTGTGATGTGCACCTCAGGAGAGAGAACAGGAGAGTGGGTGGAGAGGAATCGTATCACAGCCAGGTCAGAGATATAGCAACAGACGGCTTCATGTCTGCCCCCCCCCCACACACACACACACACACACACACACACACACACACACACACACACACACACACACACACACACACACACACACCCTCCCCCGAGGCTGTGTCGGGCGACCGGAGAGGCTGTTGGGTGTAAACAACAAAGTGAATTCCTTCTGCAGATCAATGCAAGTTCAAAGCGTTCTCACAAAGCCAAGGTTTTAGAAAACCCACCCCCCCACAACCCTCTCCCTGGTTGAATTTAATTATGCAGATGGTGAGGGCAGTTGTGTGGGTGTGTGGATGTGTGCTTGGGAGTGTGTGCGTGTGGGTTGGTGTGAGTGTGTGTGTGTTGTGGGCCACAGGGCTGGTACGGGTGGCACAGCTTTCATTCCTCTGGCAGAGCTGTGGTCGGCTCCCAGCACTGACTCTGTAATCTGCAGAGAACTGACTCTGTAACCTGCAGAGCACTGACTCTGTAACCTGCAGAGAACTGACTCTGTAACCTGCATAGAACTGACTCTGTAACCTGCAGAGCACTGACTCTGTAACCTGCAGAGAACTGACTCTGTAACCTGCATAGAACTGACTCTGTAACCTGCAGAGCACTGATTCTGTAACCTGCAGAGAACTGACTCTGTAACCTGCAGAGCACTGACTCTGTAACCTGCAGAGCACTGACTCTGTAACCTGCAGAGCACTGACTCTGTAACCTGCAGAGCACTGACTCTGTAACCTCCAGAGAGGGAGTCAGGAGGAACAAATGAGACCCGACAAAGACGTGTTTTGGACGGCTTTCAACTCCCTTTGGAAGCACAGAGTCATTCATGGCTCCAGTTCAAGTCCCTGTTGCCGGGCATACGGCCATAACTCATCTCCAGACATCCTTTTGTATGAGGCATGTAATAATTCAAGGTGATATATTGAGAGCCTCTCTTTTGTCACTCTCTGGGCTGTAACATCTGAAAGGCCTTGGTGCCTTTTAGTTTTGTCAACTGCACATAAAATTATGTTTAAAAAAATGATGTGTTCCTGAATGCTCATTCAGAAGCATTCCATGCTGTAAACAATGACAGTAATTCTAACCGGATTATTGTCCATAACAGATGTTGAGATTTTTTATTTTAAACAGCCTTAATCTTGTCATCAGTAATATTCACCAGCGCCAAGAGCAGAAGAGGCTCAACTCTGTATTCTAATTTGAGTTAGTAATACTTGAGTTCACTCTTCATCACTCAAGTATTAAAAAGCTGTATGAAGTATTCCTTGAAAAAATGGCCTTGGCATCACATTCACACTGTTCAGTTTTGACAAGCCAATTAGTTGTCTGAGGAGGGCTCTTTGAACCAGTCAAGTTTTCCCTCCATCCCAAGTAATCACTGTCCTTTCTCTAACAGTAATACATCTCTAAATCAGCCACATCTTTTCCAGTGTTTAAACTTGACAAGATATTTGTTAACATACAGGCCTTGGCATCTTTCTCAATCATCCTTGGCACACTAGACAATGTGATTTACTTGGATGCTCAGGTGCATCAGTAGACATCAGTGGTAACTGACATTCTGTTTAAACTCAAACATCCTACTTTCACAAAAAAGTTTTTACGGAAAACAGTACATTCCTTTAGAAATCCCAGAAAGCATGTTCATCACCCCTCCCTGAGAGTCCCCTTATGAGGAACTTCAGCGCAGGCAAACAGTTGTAAAGGGCCTGAAGAGAGAGCAAACACAAAAGGCTCCTCAGTAGAGGAGCTGAGACCGACACTTCATCAGGCAGAGCCTCTTCCTCTGCTCACATTGCAGACAGCTTGGGAACAACTCGCCCCTCGCTTCCCAGAGCTCCCCGTTCGCTGTGACTTCCCTGTGACTGTCCTGGCCACAGAGAGAGCCCCTGCCTGCAGACGCATGGGGTTCCACCCTGCTTCACTTCCCTAATCTCTACCCTCCCTGCATGGGGCTCTGGGAAGGAGGAAGGAGGTAAGAAAAGGCAATGAAGCCACAACCTTGAGCTTCAGTCATGGTTCACTGCTGCAGAACAAAACAGAGGCACAGAGAATCAAGAGGCATCACTTCAGCCTTTTCTGTTTGGATTGACCCCTCAGAGAGAGGCCAGGCCTCAGAGAGAGGCCATGCCTCAGAGAGAGGCCATGCCTCAGAGAGAGGCCATGCCTCAGAGAGAGGCCATGCCTCAGAGAGAGGCCAGGCCTCAGAGAGAGGCCATGCCTCAGAGAGAGGCCATGCCTCAGAGAGAGGCCAGGCCTCAGAGAGAGGCCAGGCCAGGCCTCAGAGAGAGGCCATGCCTCAGAGAGAGGCCAGGCCTCAGAGAGAGGCCATGCCTCAGAGAGAGGCCATGCCTCAGAGAGAGGCCATGCCTCAGAGAGAGGCCATGCCTCAGAGAGAGGCCAGGCCAGGCCTCAGAGAGAGGCCATGCCTCAGAGAGAGGCCAGGCCTCAGAGATCTCCTTAATAGGCTCTCGTCATCTGCAGCTAGAGGCCAGAGAGGCAGCAGGATGAGGCCAGGCAGCCGTGAGTGAGTCTTAAGACTAATCAGCAAGGTTAGCAGCCCCAGGCGGTGGATGATTCGTAGCTCTTCTTTCCGGTGAAAAACTTCCTCAACTGTAGCCCTTTGATTCCCAGAGGACAGAGCCTGTGCTCTGTCATTACCAGGGAAGAGAAACCCCCCCGAGGGACATCCGTCCTCTCTGAGGGGTGGATGTTGAGACTGGGCCACTACATCATAACCCTGCAGTTCAGGAGCTGCCTTCCTCTGTAGTTTCACTCCAACAATGATCCAACCTAATATACATAATGATCAGCAGGTTGATGTGTTGAATCAGGTTAGTTACAACTGGGCTTGGAGGACAAACCTTCAGCAGGGTAGAACTCCAGTAACAGAGTTGGAGACCCCAGCTGTTCTCAGGTAAACCAGTTAGTCTGCAATATTCATGAACAGACATTACAACTATCTTTGTCTTGGCCTGTGAAGTTGATACTCCCCTGCTCAATATGAACTGCACATTCATCTGAAAGGATACACTTTTAAAATGTTCTAAGTCTTTTTATTTTACTTCCATGTCATTTCGACAAACCTCCAATTTAAATGAGAGTGTGAATAATACATGACCACGGTTCTGAATGTTCATATCTCACAGATGCACAAGAGAGAGCGCCTTTCGACTTTCATAAAAACATAAAACATTCTTAATCTGATTACCGCCTTAAACTGCTCTCCAGACACAGCCAATCAGGTCTGTGTTAAACCCAAGTGGTTCTCCAGGAGCGACTCAATAAAACATAACGCAGCCTCGCTTTCACCTGTTCCTTTCAACCGGCCTTCTGTGTGAGCTGAACATTGCCGATGTAGCTTTTCCAGAGGTCAGGGCGAGTCTCTCTGGAGCGCTGGTGCCTGTGGTGGGTTAGGGCTCACGGCTACATTACACTCAGCCATCCCCTGTGAGACTTAGACACAAACTTATTGTACAGAAAATATGTTGAGACAAGCATTTATTCTAAGCTGACTCCTTGGGGGCCCAATATCTTTTCTTCCTTTTCCAAATTGTGTCCTGAAATGTGTGCTTAGCTTACACAAACTGACTCACATCGCAACAATTAGGCCATCTGCAGCTTAGCTCCTGTCTACAGAGCCGCAGGATGAAGTAACCAGGGGACTAGTTACATAATGCTCTCATCAAATGTACATCAACAGCATCTTGAAAAATACTTTTTTAACGTCAATATGACGTTAAAGAGATGCAGTCCAGGTTTTATCGTTCAGACACACGAGAGACAATGGTTATCAAATGACTGTACAGGTAACTGACAAGGGCTTTGAGATGTTAATGAAGTTAACAATGCTGCTGGGAAATATCTGCTCTCAGAATAAAACTCCACAGAAGGACGCAGCAGCCCTAAGAGTCTGTGTCTCTCGTCAACAAACGAGTCACATGACAAGCTCATATTTCTCCTGTTCATAGACAGTCAACCTGAGGACACTGACACTGTATCTGGAAACACAGCAGCCAGCAAGCCTGAGAGAAACCAACACCTCAGTATCCCAAAGCAGATCTCTCCTATGTGCCAGCGGCGGGGGAGGGATCCTGGTTCCTTGAAGCCCTCTGGTGTACCTGAACTCCAGAAATGATGGTTATTTGAGGTCCAACCAACAACCACTGCCAAGACGTGTGAGTTACATTTCCCATAAAAGCCTCTCTGGGAACATGCCAGGGAGATGAATGAGTCTGGAGCTAATGACAGATGAATGAGTCTGGAGCTAATGACAGATGAATGAGTCTGGAGCTAATGGCAGATGAATGAGTCTGGAGCTAATGACAGATGAATGAGTCTGGAGCTAATGACAGATGAATGAGTCTGGAGCTAATGACAGATGAATGAGTCTGGAGCTAATGACAGATGAATGAGTCTGGAGCTAATGACAGATGAATGAGTCTGGAGCTAATGACAGATGAATGAGTCTGGAGCTAATGACAGATGAATGAGTCTGGAGCTAATGACAGATGAATGAGTCTGGAGCTAATGACAGATGAATGAGTCTGGAGCTAATGACAGATGAATGAGTCTGGAGCTAATGACAGATGAATGAGTCTGGAGCTAATGACAGATGAATGAGTCTGGAGCTAATGACAGATGAATGAGTCTGGAGCTAATGACAGATGAATGAGTCTGGAGCTAATGACAGATGAATGAGTCTGGAGCTAATGAAAGATGAATGAGTCTGGAGCTAATGACAGATGAATGAGTCTGGAGCTAATGACAGATGAATGAGTCTGGAGCTAATGACAGATGAATGAGTCTGGAGCTAATGACAGATGAATGAGTCTGGAGCTAATGACAGATGAGCAGGGAGAACGGCTCTGCAGCGGCTTCCAGGTCACCCAGCTCTTTATTTGACTGCTGTTCTCCAGAAGATTACAGTGACGCCCGTCTGAGCAGCACAGAGCTCCAGGTGTTGCAGACCGTTGACTATATGTGAAATATCAGGAAGACAGCTTCTGAAACTAACTGTAGCACAGCAACGGCCGTCCTGTAGAAGTCCTGCTGTGAGAACAAGGACAAGCTCCAGTGGCTGTGTGAATGTGGAGAGGAGGCTGGTGTGATGGTGGAGAGGGGAGAGGAGGGGAGAGGCTGGTGTGATGGTGGAGAGGGGAGAGGAGGGGAGAGGCTGGTGTGATGGTGGAGAGGGGAGAGGAGGGGTGAGGCTGGTGTGATGGTGGAGAGGGGAGAGGAGGGGAGAGGCTGGTGTGATGGTGGAGAGGGGAGAGGAGGGGTGAGGCTGGTGTGATGGTGGAGGGGGTTGCAGGGGTGAGGGCTGTCTGTCAGACCCCTCGACTGCAGAGATCATCAACATGCACCGGAACACTGCAAAGAAGCCCTGGCCGTCTGCCAACACAGACCTGAGTCACAGGCTGCAAGGGAACAAGTGCATTCCTCACAACAAAGCAGCGCATCGCAGGGCCATTGTGCGGGGTGTGGAGTGAGGGGTGAGGAGTGAGGGGTGAGGGGACAGGGACGAGAAGAGGATGTGTGCCCAGAACAGACCAGTCCCACAACAACATACTGAGTTAGTGTTAAACAGCAGACATGAAGGAAGAGCCGCCTGACATAGACGTGCTCCTGGTTGGAAGTGTTTTCGAGAAGAATGATGTCTCAAATGACCATCTCTGCCCTCAATAAGTGGAGCCCATGTGTTCCTCATCTCAGGAGCCCACACATCACCGGATGCATCATTCAGATCCACCAGGAGAAAATCTCGGCACTTTATCCAACTCACAAGAGGAAACTTAAGATGCACAAACACACAAGTCAGCATGCTGAGCAGCTCACTGTGGAGCGCTAGGAGACGTCTGAACGGGTAGGACTGGGAGAGACGAGGTCCTGAACGGGCAGGACTGGGAGAGACGAGGTCCTGAACGGGCAGGACTGGGAGAGACGAGGTCCTGAACGGGCAGGACTGGGAGAGACGAGGTCCTGAACGAGCAGGACTGGGAGAGACGAGGTCCTGAACGGGCAGGACTGGGAGAGACGAGGTCCTGAACGGGCAGGACTGGGAGAGACGAGGTCCTGAACGGGCAGGACTGGGAGAGACGAGGTCCTGAACGGGCAGGACTGGGAGAGACGAGGTCCTGGGATGACAGTGCATCCTCAGAAGCCATTTGTCCAATGTCCAACTTTTCTTTCTGTGTGAAACATATTCATAGTAACCCTCACTCTCTATATAAAATAACAATTTGTTTCTCTTTTGGGGGAGAGAAACTGTACACTTCTTGCCTGTGTTACTTCTCTAAAGGACTGAGCAGGGGGTGGGGGTGAGGAGGCAAAGGAGCAAAAATGCAACGACTGCAGGTCCAGGATCCTGAACCAGGCCTGGCCTGCAGAGCTGTGGCACTGTTTGTGTGGTAGATTAATGATGGCTGGGTGTTTGTGGGTCTGTTGGGAGGGTGGGAGGAGGTGGTACTGGAAGACTGTTTACCTTTCCCAGACGCCACCTTCCCAGGCTCTGCTCTGCTGGGTCCCAACACAGAGGCACAGCAGGGTCTATCTCCACAGCAGGGTCTATCTCCAGCAGATAGATAAAGACTGTGGCGTGGGAGGCAGAGTAGCTGTAGCTTCCTGGTATCACTGTACCCCCGGGCGCACTGGTGGCATTTGAACCCTGCTCAAGCAGGATACCGTATCGTTCTATTCTTTACGTTCTCGCCAGCGTCTCATGAGGAAGTTTGCCTGAGGACATGGTTGTTCGCACTGCTACTCAGGCTATGTAAAGCTCCTCTTTAGCAGGGATCTATGAGAAAGAGACCGATGAAGAAGCTAAGTGTGGAATGTTACAGCAGTCAGAGAAAACACTAAACTAAAGACTGTCTTTTTTACAAGGAAAACTTTTACAAGGAAATGTAATTGGTTGACTGGCAACCTCATATTTATAGAACAGGAAGTAAAACTGACCCATTTTCCTTTGTTCTATATTTTGAGGTGGGTATTAAATTAATCCAAAACATGCCCTTGTCTGTGTCTGCTGTCTGGGCCCGTGTCCAGTCACAACATTTGATCAACAGAAAGAATGAGTCTTTTGTGTATGAGGTCAATCAAGTTGTACCCTTTCACGCAACCCTAAAACACCAGGCTGTCTGCCTGCCCTGTCTCTGACAGAACCTCTCTGTGCAGCTTTTTTAGCAAGAGGCAAATAACTCAGTGTTGGCATGCAAGACTCCTAAAAGTGCTTGAGACAACATCCCAGTTTGCTGAAAGTTTGCTCATTAGAGTACCCAGAGGAATTCCACAGGTTTCTTTGGGCCTTCAGCCTGCAGATAGCCTGGCAGGCTTGGACATTTCTGTACCCCAGAAGAAACGCAGTGACAATGGAGCCTACTGTTGCCCAGAACAATCGGGAGTCAATAAACAATAAACAAACAAACGTAAACACAGACATGTTTTGTGTTCCAGTAGCTCCCACTTGGATAAAACAACAGTGCTAGCAGTGAGGGTGATGACAGTTTGGAATGAACTACACATTTCCTGGAGATCTCATTTCATGCATCTAAATCTCAGCTCATTTCTGAAACCAACTGGAATGTAAAGAGTTGACCTAATTTTACAAGAGTCACACCTCCCCAGAAGCACTCAACACTGCAAATGCTTCCGATGCACTTTACTTTTGATGAGTCGTAAAGAACATAATTGGTGGAATTCTAAATTCCTCTCCTCAAATGTTACATTAACTGTATGTTCTGCAAAATCAATAAAAGAGAAAAGTTGGAGACAGGATCTTTTGAGTTTAACTCAACCTTGACTAATAATCCTCTAATAAAACGAGTTGAGGCATGTCCTTCCACCAAGTGCAGAGCAAAGGACGAGTCCCAGTCCAAAGTGTGCATCCTGTAGGGTTAGGGGTTAGGGTTAGGCACTGGTCCATCTCCAGCTGGCCCCAAGCGCGAGAGGCACAGAATATAGAGAATCTATATATACACAGACTAGAATAGCTGAGGAATATGATCTATTCATTGGGAGGACCTTCTGATGAATGTGCATCAGGGATGGAAGCAGAAACAGCAACTGAAAGCCAAGCAGCCTGCGGTGCAGTACTGCAATACACACTTCCACCTGAGGCAGAACACACTCCCACCTGAGGCAGAACACATTCCCACTTCAGGCTGTCCCTGCAGAGCAGAGCAGGAACCACTGCTGTCAGACAGGAAGCAGGTAAACACAGTTAAACACAGGTAACACAGTGTTTACCTACATCTTTAACACCTCCCTTGAGACATGCCATGTGCCAGCCTGTCTCAAGTCCTCCACCATCATCCCTGTGCCCAAAAAGCCAAGGCCAACAGGACATAATGACTACAGACCCGTCGCCCTGACCTCTGTGGTAATGAAGTCTTTCGAGCGCCTGGTGCTGGCACACCTTAAATCCATCACTGACCCTCTACTGGACCCCCTGCAGTTTGCCTACAGAGCCAACAGGTCTGTGGACGATGCAGTTAACATGGCCCTCCACTTCACCCTACAGCACCTGGACTCCCCAGCATCCTATGCCAGGATCCTGTTTGTGGACTTCAGCTCTGCCTTCAACACCATCATCCCCGCCCTGCTTCAGGACAAGCTCTCCCAGCTGAACGTGCCTGATTCCACCTGCAGGTGGATCACAGACTTCCTGTCTGACAGGAAGCAGTGCGTTAAGCTGGGAACACAAGTCTCTGACTCCCGGTCCATCAGCACCGGATCACCTCAGGGCTGCGTCCTTTCTCCTCTGCTCTTCTCCCTGTACACCAACAGTTGACGTTGTCCGCAAACTCCTGAAGTTTGCGGACGACACCACCCTTATTGGGCTCATCTCTGGTGGAGACGAGTCTGATTATAGGTGGGAAGCGGCCAACCTGGTGACCTGGTGCAGCCAGAACAACTTAGAGATCAATGCTCTTAAGACAGTGGAGATGGTTGTGGACTTCAGGAGGTACACAGCCCCACTCACCCCCATCACCCTGTGTGACTCCCCAGTCAACACTGTGGAGTCCTTCCGATTCCTGGGCACTATCCTCTCCCAGGACCTCAAGTGGGAACTGAACATCAGCTCCCTCATCAAGAAAGCACAACAGAGGATGTACTTCCTTCGGCAGCTGAAGAAGTTCAACCTGCCAAAGACAATGATGGTGCACTTCTACTCAGCCATCATTGAGTCCATCCTCACCTCCTCCATCACCGTCTGGTACGCTGCTGCCACTGCCAAGGACAAGAGCAGACTGCAGCGTATCATCCGCACTGCTGAGAAGGTGATTGGCTGCAATCTGCCTACCCTCGAGGACCTGCACACCTCGAGGACCCTGAGGCGAGCGAGGAAGATTGTGGCCGACTCCTCCCACCCTGACCACTCCCTGTTTCAGTCACTCCCCTCCGGCAGAAGGCTGCGGTCCATCAGGACCAATACCTCACGCCACAAAAACAGTTTCTTCCCTTCCGCTGTTGGCCTCTTCAACAAGGCCAAGGGACCACACTGACTCTAATGACTTCTTGCTTAACCCTCGTGCTGCCTTCGGGTCACATGACCCAAAGGTTCATAACGAACCATCGTTGTGTTTACCCAATTTTACCCAATACAAAAACAAATTAAAATAATTTTCTTTTAACCTTTGCAATGTGGGGGGTCTGAGACAGCCCAACGGTTAAAAGAAAATGCTTCACTTTGTCTTTGTATGCGGTAAATCTGTCGCAATACGACGGTGGGTCACAATGACTGATGGGTCAGAATGACCCGAAGATAACACAAGGGTTAAAACACACTGCTTTTTGCACTGCATTACAAAATGGTATCTTGTACATTTGTATTTTTTGTAATATTTGTATTTTTGTATTTTTATATTGTAATTTACGGCAACTTATATTTTATTTTATTGTATATTTAATTATATTCTAATCCCACTTAGTACTGCTAGTTTATGTACCCTTAGTATAGATAGTCCACATATTTAAATTTTAGGTATATGTTTATTGTATGCACCTTCCTGCCAAAGCAAATTCCTTGTCTGTGCAAACTTTCATGGCGAATAAATCCCATTCTGATTCGGTAAACACAGGTAAACACAGGTAAAACACAGCAGAGCTGTTCCAGTCTACACACAGCAGGGCTGTTCCAGTCTACACACAGCAGGGCTGTTCCAGTCTACACACAGCAGGGCTGTTCCAGTCTACACACAGCAGGGCTGTTCCAGTCTACACACAGCAGGGCTGTTCCAGTCTACACACAGCAGGGCTGTTCCAGTCTACACACAGCAGGGCTGTTCCAGGGGGGCGGAGTCCCCTGGCCCAGACAGACGGCTCTGGGCAGTAGCTGCATGGCGTTGCCAGGGGGACAATGCTGGTGAGACAGTCAGCTGCATAACAGTCCCCCCCAACTCTGCCGCCACCCCCACACCCCATCCCCAGATCTGCCCCCCACCCTGGGCAAGTCAGCCAGGGCTGTTCAAGGCCATACTGGGGGAGAGGCCTTTGGGAGCGCTGTGGGAACATTTCAGACCAGAAGACTGGGAGGAGAGCCAGCAGGTATGTAGAGACTGGGAGGAGAGCCAGCAGGTATGTAGAGACTGGGAGGAGAGCCAGCAGGTATGTAGAGGCGGGAGGAGAGCCAGCAGGAGGAATCGATGAGTGTGATCAGGTCAAAGTGCAAGACTGCTGCAGAGGAGGAAACATCCTGGAGGTGTGTCTGGGCCGCGGCAGATCTGACCTGCTGTCTGCAGAACACTCTTTAGGTGGATTACCTGTAACCCGGCAGACTGAACTGTACATCCCACTGAGCCAGGCTCAGGCTGAGCCAGGCTCAGGCTGGGGCTGTGGAGCTAGAGGAAGGCTTGGGGACAAATTCTTGTCACAAATCAGAGGCAAACACTTTCAAAAGTTTACTGAGGGCTGAGGTGAACTGGGAGACAAAACCATGGTGCTCCTGCCAAAGAGGTCAGGAGAGGGGAGACAAGGGAGGGGGAGGAGAGCAGAGAGAAGGGAGGGGGAGGAGAGAGGAGAGAGAAGGGAGGGGGAGGAGAGAGGAGAGAGAAGGGAGGGGGAGGAGAGAGGAGAGAAGGGAGGGGGAGGAGAGAGGAGAGAGAAGGGAGGGGGAGGAGAGAGGAGAGAGAAGGGAGGGGGAGGAGAGGGGAGAGAGAAGGGAGGGGGAGGAGAGAGGAGAGAGAAGGGAGGGGGAGGAGAGGGGAGAGAAGGGAGGGGGAGGATAGAGGAGAGAGAAGGCGGCTGGCTAGCTTGTGTGTTTGCCCATTAACCTGGAGACTGGATGTTTGCCAAAGGTTGCAGCACTTTCCTCCACTCCTTGACGGCCTGGTCAGTGTGCAAGGTAGCGCAGCCTCGCTCCAGCCCAGGAGGCTGGGGACAAAGTTCATCCTGACAAATTACAACTATTCTGAAATTAAAACTATTGTAACAGGGACGAATATATACACACACACACTTTTACCAAGCGACGATCATGTCCTTTGGTCCTGGTTTAAGTTGAAGTATTCACTGAATGTTTGAGGGGCTACCAATGTTACCAACCTGCTAACATTCCTGTTCTAAGGCAGGTGGGAATGTAATATTTTCTTCCCGGTTAATGGGTAGCAGAACAAAAAGAGTCAGCAAAGGTTAGTTTTGACCCCAAGACAGATTAAACGGTCACAATTTGCAGGCAAGTGTAGCTGAGTAGGAGACTGGTGTGGAGGGTTGAGAAGTCTATGGCCATGAATTATTATACTTAATTACTAAGCACTGAATCTCTGTATGTGCAGTTTAAAATTAAGAAAATATGCACTTCTGTACAAGACCATTTATTTTAACTTCTGAAATCTTTAAAGTTAACTGGAAATGTAAAGCCAACAAAACATATATAGATAGATACTGAAGATCTGAGAGGAAGTTTTAAAGTGTATTGTTGAAGAGCAGTTGCTGTAGGGTTAGAGCTCTTAATAATTCAAATGTAAGAAAGCCACAAATGGCAAATCCTCAAACAATCTATTTCTGTGTGTCCTCTGCCCCATGTTCTCCAGACGTCTTCTGGAAGGACTTCACAACAGAACACAGACATGTTCCACCACAGACTGTGTGACTAGAAACACATCAGGAGATTCAGTCGAGTGTTGCTGAGGCTTCTTGTTAACTGCCATGATTTCAAAGAGGGTGGAAATTAAACATGAATCTGTACTATGACAAACAAAATCACCCACTGAGCGAATGTAAAACCCTGTCTGGGTAGAAGGTTTTACAAAATATGATCCAGACTTCCACAGAGCAAGACTGGTAGGAGGATAAATGTGGCAGCTTGTCACTGTGTTATTGCAGTATCATGTTCATCTTTGATCTTTGGTGTAAAAGCCAAGTAGGTAACACAATGTTGATGGGGGTAAAACGGTTAGGGTTAGCAGTGTAAAAATGATTCGAAGTAGGGGTTGAAGGCAGACGCATCAAATATCCTGTGCCTTGGGATTATTTCCCCCTTGGTCAGCTCCTGTCGAGTGGGGGGGGGGAAATGAACTCCTGTATGAGTGTGGGGACCCTTCCTCCCCAGTAGTAGTTTTCTATGCTTTCCATCCTCGGGGAGGTGTGAGGAGGCCTGTCTGTCTCCTCCTCAGGGAGGTGTGAGGAGGCCTGTCTGTCTCCTCCTCAGGGAGGTGTGAGGAGGCCTGTCTGTCTCCTCCTCAGGGAGGTGTGAGGAGGCCTGTCTGTCTCCTCCTCGGGGAGGTGTGAGGAGGCCTGTCTGTCTGTCTCCTCCTCAGGGAGGTGTGAGGAGGCCTGTCTGTCTCCTCCTCAGGGAGGAGTGAGGAGGCCTGTCTGTCTCCTCCTCAGGGAGGTGTGAGGAGGCCTGTCTGTCTCCTCCTCAGGGAGGTGTGAGGAGGCCTGTCTGTCTCCTCCTCGGGGAGGTGTGAGGAGGCCTGTCTGTCTGTCTCCTCCTCAGGGAGGTGTGAGGAGGCCTGCCTGTCTGTCTCCTCCTCAGGGAGGTGTGAGGAGGCCTGTCTGTCTCCTCCTCAGGGAGGTGTGAGGAGGCCTGTCTGTCTCCTCCTCGGGGAGGTGTGAGGAGGCCTGTCTGTCTCCTCCTCTGGGAGGTGTGAGGAGGCCTGTCTGTCTCCTCCTCAGGGAGGAGTGAGGAGGCCTGTCTGTCTGTCTCCTCGGGGAGGTGTGAGGAGGCCTGCCTGTCTCCTCCTCAGGGAGGAGTGAGGAGGCCTGTCTGTCTGTCTCCTCAGGGAGGTGTGAGGAGGCCTGTCTGTCTCCTCCTCAGGGAGGAGTGAGGAGGCCTGTCTGTCTGTCTCCTCAGGGAGGTGTGAGGAGGCCTGTCTGTCTCCTCCTCAGGGAGGAGTGAGGAGGCCTGTCTGTCTGTCTCCTCAGGGAGGTGTGAGGAGGCCTGTCTGTCTGTCTCCTCCTCAGGGAGGTGTGAGGAGGCCTGTCTGTCTCCTCCTCTGGGAGGAGTGAGGAGGCCTGTCCTCAGATCACACAGAGCCCTGGGAATCCCCATGGTGCTCTGCAGCCACAGAGGAGCGCCCCCCCCCCGGCTGCAGCAGTAATCCAGCTTGTTTCCCCTCATGTACATCTTCTCCTCAGCAGCAGTCAGATCCTGTTAGAGCTTAACATCGTCCTCCGCCACTGCAGCCCTGTGGCCACGACGTGGATGGGTAGGAATGTCCGTGCTTGAGACATGTCCTCAACATAAAACCAGAACTGGAAGTCTGTGACAAGCTTGTTTGAACGTGCCACTCGTATTTAGGTCTGAACATACCGTTCTACATTGTTCAAAGGATTGTCTTCATCAAATTAGTTCACTGGGGCATTTGGTTGCCAAATCATTCAACGCAACCATTGTAAAAACTCGAAAAAATAATCCCCCCAATTTTTTTAAACTAATTTTAGTGGGACGCATGCCTTCAGACTTCAGAGCATGCCGTCTATATCAAGAGCTTCAACAGATTCCTGTACAGCTCAGACTCTTTAAAAAAAACCTTGGTGTCACTGCACTGCCCACTGTAGCGCTGGTTCTATTCTTGAGGTGGCCTACATTTTGATAGCTGCAGGGCGGACGACTTGCAATGCCAGGAATGCATGCCCGGGGCACAAGCGATATATCTGGATGTGGAGCTCTGTAGCATTATCGCATCAGAGGTGCTGCATCTCACTGCTGCTGGCCAACCAGTGAGATGCCTCACTTACAGATGCACATCCTCAGCTAGTCCCAGGGTGAACATCTATTATAACGACAACCACACCTCAGGCCACACAGTCCCTGCTGGTGGACACAGACCAGGAAGTGATGTAACAGGAATCCTAACAGGGGTAAGGACGGCTTTCTGCCCTCTTGACATTAGCAAGATAAGAGACCATTCTCCTCTAAGCGCATACAGAGAAGACTATCTGTACAGTACACAGGGCACAGCAGATATGGTTCGGAAACAGTCATAAAATCATGTCTGCTTTATACAACCTGTTTCAGAGGCAGAAGTTTAAATGTGTACACTAACTTCTGGCACAAGAGCTGACTTTACGACTACGGTCTCTCCGCAGAACATTTGCAGTGCTCCTGTCTGTGTTGATTCATCATCCTCGTAAGAATGGAGTCTGGTTAGGGCTACCAGGAGTGAGATGAGTCTGGTTAGGGCTACCAGGAGTGAGATGGCTAACAAGGCAGTCATAAATGATTTACTGGAGGTGCTTTACCCCAACAGCCCATGAAGACTCAGTAGTAAAAGCACAGGCTTGCTAGGTCTCAATTAACATTTTGAACAACTTCGGCTTAATGGAGACAGAAGCACATTTTCTCCCTCTGCACTCCCACTTTTACACACTTACACTATGAACACCTTTCTTGCAGTCTGAGTTTATTTCTTCATGTGAGAGCCTTGACCAGAGAGCTAGGTTGCTTCCTTGGGTTCCTGTGTCGGGGCTTTAATCTGGGTGCTTTTTTCCTGCCGATGGTACCCAACCACCCTCCAGGTGTTGTGGGAGGGATTCCCTTTGAACTCCAGAAGGGCCCCTTTCCTGGGTGTGTTGGAACATGCTTGGGCTCTTTATCTGAGCCCTCTACTCTCCACACACCCAAAGAAAACAGTACCTGAATCATCCTGCATCCCTCCCCCCTCCCCCCCTCCCCCCCTCCCCCCCTCCCCCCTCCCCCTCCTCCCCCCCAAATTGGCATTTTCAGCCACCTAAGACGAGGGGGAGTCTGTCTGCACAGTAGAGACATGCACTGCTTTGTCCACAGGCCTCCTACAAGAGAGAACCTGCTGTTCATGGCTGGGCTTTACTGTAATTACGCTGATCACATGCCAGCTGAAGCAGGAATTTGTCATTATTTGTTGTTAAAATGTGGGGAATAAACATGGGAACCACAAGCCTACCGCTGAGGACTGTGTTTAAGGCTTTTAGAGCAGATTACTAGTTGTCTCTGTGGAGTAAAAAGGGGTTTCTCATGCAAAATATCTACTCTGCGCAACAACAACTAAAAACTGCAGTTCATTAGTGTAACGGAGGTATCTACGTGGCAAAGAGATGCTCTTTTAACAAGATGATGTGGTGGACGTCTTAACCACCTGCTTTTAGTGAGCGTGTGTGTGGGACATGCCTTCAAACAGCAGAGTAAAATAATGTTGAAACACTAAACTAAAGAAACCAATATGGACACCTACAGATAAAAACATAAATTGAACTATAATGAGCCACAGTCATCTCTCCAGGCTCTCACGACACAACCTTCATATAGGCGTCCCTGCACTGTTTTCATTCACACAGTCAAGAGCGAGAATTAATTATTGATAGGACACATTTACTGAGAGTGGATGTGAATCTGTCCAACTGATACAACAGAGGCCCAGTGCAGCCCCTCGCAGCATCGCTCTGTCAGAAACACTACCTTCATAATGTCCCTCCCTGAATTATGCAGAAGCAAACATCCATCGGCCTCTGGACTTACATCATGACTGAGGAGGACGGATCTGGTGGAAATTCATGCAATCAAGTATTTGACATTTGTGGTGTTAGAGAGAGAGAGCCTACCTGGTACTGGGTTAGGGTTAGAGAGAGAGAGCCTACCTGGTACTGGGTTATGGTTAGAGAGAGAGAGCCTACCTGGTACTGGGTTATGGTTAGAGAGAGAGCCTACCTGGTACTGGGTTAGGGTTAGAGAGAGAGCCTACCTGGTACTGGGTTAGGGTTAGAGAGAGAGCCTACCTGGTACTGGGTTAGGGTTAGAGAGAGAGCCTACCTGGTACTGGGTTAGGGTTAGAGAGAGAGAGCCTACCTGGTACTGGGTTATGGTTAGAGAGAGAGAGCCTACCTGGTACTGGGTTAGGGTTAGAGAGAGAGAGCCTACCTGGTACTGGGTTAGGGTTAGAGAGAGAGCCTACCTGGTACTGGGTTAGGGTTAGAGAGAGAGCCTACCTGGTACTGGGTTAGGGTTAGAGAGAGAGAGCCTACCTGGTACTGGGTTAGGGTTAGAGAGAGAGAGCCTACCTGGTACTGGGTTAGGGTTAGAGAGAGAGCCTACCTGGTACTGGGATCCCTGGTGGACACAAGCTCCTGCAGAGGGAAGCAGGACACACATCAGAAGAAGAGCACAAATCAGGAGCAACCAACCGTTTGCAAGGGTCTTCTAAACACTGCTTCAACTAAAGCCTTTTAAGTGCTGAAGCTCTACTCATTAAAAAGATTTAAATATATACATGGAAGAGATTTATAAATTCTAAAAGCATCTGATCAAAAGAATTGGGGGGTCACAGTATGGGACAGAGTAGCTACTGAGTTACCAAACTACATTAACTATCTTTTAACAACAAGATATCAACACAGGCCAAGACAAACCATTTAATAGGTTTCTTGACTCAAACTGACTTCTATGAAAAAACTTGCTACATGCAATGGAGGGTCAATGATTATCCATGCTCAATTAAGAGGGTAAACGTTGAGAAAACAAACTAAGGTTGACAAGCTTATGCTTCAGTGAGTCTGGCCTTCAGTCTGACACACGGGACAGAGAAACCTGATCGCCAGCTGGGAAAGTATAATCCTGGGAGTTTAAGGGATTTAACACAAAAGCCCAACTAGAACTACAAGGTAACAATTATAGGGGCAAGGGGGCACCACTCTGCATAATTTAATTTGTGTAAACGGTTGAATTTTCCCAAAATTGTTACCCAAGTCATGCTCACTTCTTAAGAGTGTATTCATTACCGTAAGTGAATCATCTCTTTTGACAGTAATGATTATCTCCATAATGTTTCAGTGATGTTCTGTTATGGTTAGGGGATAGTAGCGGAGCTAGGATGAATCTGTTATCTTGAGTGAATTGGGGACTTGCATTTAGTGTCTGCTAAAGGAGTATGTGTACATGTTACGACATATTATGTAAAAAGTACATGATTTCAACTCTTGAGAAAACAAAATACATGAAATATACAGTTCACACACAATAGGTGCTGTCATGAATCACATACAAAGATCATTAGGCAACTCCATTTCTGAGACCATGCATTACAAAACAAAGTGATGTTGCCTTGACAGTGTATGAAGAAATATTTGAGAATAGAGAAGCTGATTTAAAATTTGAATGGACACGGTTTACGTGGGTGTTATAGCTATTTGTCAAAATGTGATCTCAGACAGAGCATGATTGTCTCATTTCAAACGAGATTACAGATTCACTTGAGGATTATAATCTGTCTGGAAATAATCACTCAATCTGAAATTGGACAAGTCTATTCATAGACAAACTGTAACAAAAAAAGGAGATTACTTCGTGTAATATCGTGGATATACATTTATAAGTGAGTCAAATCTGGGATTGCTGTAGGCTAACTGTCTCTGTGAGTTTCCACGATTAGACAATCATCGGATGCCTATCTTTAGATTTGTCATCTAAATTGGCCAATCGTGATTTAATACATAAACAACAGTCTACTTGATTCACTGGAGCAGGTTGAGTACAAACCTTGTGTTCCCGGAGTTATGGTAATGATTCCAGCCAAAGCGGCTAACAAGATCCACCGTAAACTCATTTTCACTGCATATAGCATTCAATCCAAAGGAGGAAATGCAGTTTGATCTTAATTTAAATCAGAGCAATTCTTAAAAACCATCATGAATTTCCTTACGATTCAGTCAAACCAGAAAAAACGGCAAATTGAGGACGGGAGAGAGATTACTTCAGCAAGTAACGCGCAGGAGCAGGTAGAGAGCGGTCCGATCACAGCGTTGCGGTTTGACGGAATGCAGCCCAACTGTTTGCGGTTGGCGAAACTTCCAAGAAACAATGCAGGTGTCGCCGTCCATACATTTAAAAGCTGTAAAGCATGACGACTAATATCACTTTGGAAGCCGTATAATCAGAGTTTAACTACCATTCACAAGCCACAGTATCTTCGCGCAATAGAGAGACGTTTGAAGTGACAAGCATTGCAAGCTACTTCCAAGCCCACTCCAACACCGTAGGACGTCCCCCCGCACACTTGTGCAGAGTAAGTCCAATAGTAGCCTACGGTGTGCCTTCTCCGGATTTATACAAAAGTCGTGTTCGTGATTACTCAGTTTGTGTAAAAAAAAAAAACAATATCCTTACATCTTTTCATTCTTCATTAGGTTCGTAGGTTATAGCATAGTGTACGAATGCTTAATTTAAAGGGCTAGACAGTTTTAGTCCTTAACTTTGCCTAACAGAGCCATCTTGACATATTTGCAGGAACAAGACAGAAGGATATTCGACGCAGTAAATCGGAACTATCTTTTATTATCATGATAGGATGTATTCTGGAAGGAGGATGTTATTAAATGGCTTTCAAGCATGTCCCTGAAAGAGCGCGCTTAACAAGAGACCGAGACGGAGATTCTTCAGGTCACGTGGGAGCAACCTGATCCCGGACGGCGCTTTTGTCTCCGGCCAAAAATCCATCAGAGAAGCGCTTTCAGCTGCGCTATTAACGCCCAAACAGCACCAGTGGCGGATCTAAGGGGTGGCAAGGGGTGACAGCTGCCACCCCAATCTTCGCGTGGTAAAATTTTGTTTGTACATTACAGAACATTTCAATACATAATATTAATTAGTGTTTAATTTAAACTACAATTTTATAGCCTAATCATTTACCATTGGAAGTACTGTATCCCCCTACTTTGGGTTTTGATTCACCTCCAGGAGGCCACCTAACCACTTCCTTCTGCCGCCGCCTTGCCCCCCGAATGAACATCTCTAGATCCGCCCCTGAACAGCACCAACACACCCACTGCTGTAGGCCCAATGGGCTCCTCATCTACCGCCTCTTAAAATAAGAAAAAGCACAACAGACCTATAATATCAGTTACAACCTGAAGCCTACAGTAGGTTGAAGTCCAAAGCTATCATGGAAGTCATCGTTGTTGTGGTCACTGCCTCGTGCAAGTGGCTCGCGGGTCACGACCCACCTGCACCACCAATCACCTTTGGACATCCTCTCCCGGATTTATTTCAATTACAATCTGTCAATAAATTAAATCTGTTCACATTACAGATCTTACCCATGAAGGCGGAAAAAAAAAAATTATAATGTGCATTTGATGTTCCATTCCCAGGAAGATATGAGATTTGTTGTGCTGTGTGAACACTGCCATCCAGTGTTTAAATGTGAACACAGACTTTGCAGTACCGAAAAGGTCATCTTTAAATAGTAACATAAATATTCCATTATATTTGGGAATGTATGTATGGATTGAATGCACTAAATGAGACAATGACACACTAGTTTACAGTTTGATTCATGCAATCTCATTCAACCAATGACAAATCCATAATACATTTATATTTTAAATATTTAATACAGTAACTATGCACACGTACATCAGTCTTATGACCAATACTTTCACTCTTTCTGGAGCTCTTTGGGAAGGAGTTCTTCACTGCTGAAGTGCAGAGCCTCACTTGTTTGGCTTGAGATGATGGCTCTCTCTATGAACGGCCCTGCGGAGGCAACACACAGGCTTCCTGGATGAAACATGTTCAGATACAACAAGCTGTCTAGTCCTCTGGGATGCAATGCTGTTTAACTAAACGTTTTGGTCGATGACACAGATCAAGCCCCTCACTTTCGGGGCATTTTTCAAGATTTTTTGGACAGTTTTAAGTGAAGCATGACAGGAAATGCAAGGAAAGTCAAGAGAAGACAAACAGCAAAGGGCCCAGGCCAGATTTGAACCCAGGTCGCTGCAGTAAGGTTTCACCCTGCATGGAACGCACATGCCCACAAAAGGAATTTTGAAGCTAAATTTCACATCTTTCCTTAAGACGCATGTATTTGTAGAGATTCTTATGTCAAGCTCCAATCTGTAGTTTTCAAGCATGATGTTTACTCCCTAGTCAAATGATGAAACTGTGCCTCAAGCCTGGCCTGGCAGTAGAATCAAAGAGTTTCATGCAGGTACCAAAATACCCAGGTGGCCTGCCACTATCTGGTGCTCCATCACAAAACCATAGAAAGCTGTAAGAATATGAGAGTAGAGGACACAGAGCTGTATGACAGTAGAGGACACAGAGCTGTATGACAGTAGAGGACACAGAGCTGTATGACAGTAGAGGAGACAGCTGTATGACAGTAGAGGACACAGAGCTGTATGACAGTAGAGGACACAGAGCTGTATGACAGTAGAGGAGACAGAGCTGTATGACAGTAGAGGACACAGAGCTGTATGACAGTAGAGGAGACAGAGCTGTATGACAGTAGAGGACACAGAGCTGTATGACAGTAGAGGAGACAGAGCTGTATGACAGTAGAGGAGACAGAGCTGTATGACAGTAGAGGACACAGAGCTGTATGACAGTAGAGGAGACAGAGCTGTATGACAGTAGAGGAGACAGAGCTGTATGACAGTAGAGGACACAGAGCTGTATGACAGTAGAGGAGACAGAGCTGTATGACAGTAGAGGACACAGAGCTGTATGACAGTAGAGGACACAGAGCTGTATGACAGTAGAGGAGACAGCTGTATGACAGTAGAGGAGACAGAGCTATGAGAATACGAGAGGAGGGGCACTAACTGCTGGGTAATTGAGGTCTTCTGAAACAGCCATACAATCATGTTGTAGGTGAGGAAGAGAGGGGGCGTACCGTAGCTGGCTGGCCGGTGGGTACACACATCCACAAGGACTGTCTGGATGTTAGCGAGTACGTGTTCCTTGGGCATGTCCAGCTGCAACAGAGAAACACAAACATCTGTCATGCATAAATATATTTTTTTTTATAGGAATTATTCACACAACCTCAAACTACTCCCTGAATCCAGTGAAAATTGCGAGACTACAAAGATTGTGTATTTGTAACTATGGCTGTAATATTCCCCACCCCCTAGCCCCACCCCCCTAGCCCCACCCTCCAGCTGTAGCCCCATCGCCCAGCCCCACCCTACAGGCCTAGCCCCACCTCCCAGCCCCCCCACCCAGCCCTAGCCCCACCTCCCAGCCCCCCCCCCCCCCAGCCCTAGCCCCACCCCCATCAGCCGGAGAACTCACCAAGCCCACTTGTGTGCTGACGTAGCACTCCTTCTCCACCAGGTACTCATGACCCGTCTTGAACAGCTCCAGCATCTTGGGAATGTTTATGCCCACAGACCCTAAACCGGTTCAGAGAGAACATGGTGAAACAAGGCCTTGCTCCCATTAGGCGTGGTTTAATACTGCAGGTCCAGGGACAGAGAGAAAGATCCACTAGACTGGTGAGATGCACCCACAACCTGCATGCTTACCTCTCCTGCTCTTGGGAAACTTTTTTCTCAGTTTGTTCTTCAGAAGAACTAGTTTGGGGAGCATGTCTGGCACAGCCACGTAGAAGTCAGCATCCACCTCATCATCTAAGATCTTAAATGAAGAGGAAGGAAAACACTTGTAAACTAATCTGATGGGCCCAAAAAAAAAACACGGTAGGAGAGAAAGAGGAGAATCCAGATGTCACCTTCTGCACCAGGTCTGCTCCCCCCGCGAAGGCAGCCCCGTTCTCCAGGGCCAGGCTGGCCTGATCTGGATCCTGCAGAGGGAACCCCACACATCACTCATGTTCTGCAGAGGGAACCCCACACATCACTCATGTTCTGCAGAGGGAACCCCACACATCACTCATGTTCTGCAGAGGGAACCCACATCACTCATGTTCTGCAGAGGGAACCCCACACATCACTCATGTTCTGCAGAGGGAACCCACATCACTCATGTTCTGCAGAGGGAACCCCACACATCACTCATGTTCTGCAGAGGGAACCCCACACATCACTCATGTTCTGCAGAGGGAACCCACACATCACTCATGTTCTGCAGAGGGAACCCCACACATCACTCATGTTCTGCAGAGGGAACCCCACACATCACTCATGTTCTGCAGAGGGAACTCCACATCACTCATGTTCTGGGAAGCGGTGCTGAGGTGAGCGCTGTGGCTACCAGATAAACATCCGAGTACGCAGCTCTTGCAGAAATCCCATAAAACGTAATTAACGGTCTCATGAGGTATGCAGCCCAACAGTCCACATTAAGATTCTCTTCAGGATGTCTCCATGCCAAAACACAATAAAAACCTGTGATGGGAAAAGTTAGCTGACCTAGGAATGATGCATCTTCAGTCTAATTGCTTTTATATAAGATTGCTGAACCATCACAGGTCACAATTAATCAAAATGAAGTTTACACAGTAAGGGTGCAAATGTGTGACTGTGTCATGTAAAAAACCTGTGCAAAACCTAATAAAACAACAGATTTCAAATAATTATAATCCAAATAAAATGTTCACAAGGTAACATATTGTCTATTGCTACAAAATATGGCTATGAACACAGCACTCTACACAAACAATTGGAAGAAATGTAATTAGAAGAAATGTATAGATTTTGTAGTGAAATATCTTACCTCTGTGAACACTCCTACTTTGTTTACTTCGGTCTTAAATGGGTGTGGTAAGTGAACAGTGCTGACAAAGGTATCTACCTTTTTCTGAAACAGAAAGATTAATGGAACAGAGGTTGAATAATATGACAATTCATCTTTTCAGAACAGCAATGATGCCAACATCACAACACTTCATGACAAAAAATGGCCAAGCCTAAATATTACACAAAATAATAATTTAGCTGACACTTTTTTCCAAAGGGACTTACAGGAGAGGATGGGAATAGATGTTACCAACACCGTATCTCATGCTCAGACTGTAGGTAACTAGCCTCCCAGGTATCCCATGCTCAGACTGCAGGTAACTAGCCTCCCAGGTATCCCATGCTCAGACTGCAGGTAACTAGCCTCCCAGGTATCCCATGCTCAGACTGCAGGTAACTAGCCTCCCAGGTATCCCATGCTCAGACTGCAGGTAACTAGCCTCCCAGGTATCCCATGCTCAGACTGCAGGTAACTAGCCTCCCAGGTATCTCATGCTCAGACTGCAGGTAACTAGCCTCCCAGGTGGACGTCAGCTCACCTTTTTCTCTAGTTTCATGTCCAGCTTCAGCTCTATATAAACAGCCTGGTGTGGGGGGGTGAGGTCCAGATGCTGAAAGCTCTTCAGCAGGTCGACAGCCTCGGCAGCCCCGTGGGCAGGCCGAGGGTAGTACCGCGACAAGTACACGTCATCAACAGGAGCCCACGCCGTCAGACCAAACGGCTTGTGGCGGCCCGTGTTATCAATCACCTTCTTCTCCTTCTTCTCCTCTTTTACTTTCTTCTCATCTTTCTTCTTGTATTGTCTTTTCGGCCTGCCGGTAGGAAAACAGGATGCGTTGGTCATTGCTTATAGAGTGGGTAAACTATTAACAGAAGTTTAAATATATATATATATATATTTAAAGTGGTAGGCTATGTATTAAAATCCGTTGAGAATAAGTTTAACTTACTTCACGGCAGCAAAGGTCCTTACTGTGAGTTGCCTGGGTGCAGTTAGAGAGGCGTGTGTGTTGTTGGTGTATGTTGGACAACTTGCAGTTAGGATCTGTCTTTGGCATCCTGCTACAACTGAAAAACATTAAGTAACCGCTGTTCAAGTGCTTCAGACAAAAGCTAGATAGCACTACGTTAACGTAATGTTAGTGTTTAACCAAGACAATTCAATTGTACTACTAACAAAGCTTACATAACGTAAATAGATGACAGCATTACAGCATCTTTCTAGCCAAAACGCTGAAGCCGAGAGTGGACAAATCTTGAGGTAGCACAAAATATCTTGTTCTAGCTGCCCAGTGGGCAGCGAAAGCTAGCTGGTCCGCTAGCTACTTAGCTTGAGTAGCCTACTTTAGATGCTTTGTAACTTAGAGAACAAATACGAGGATAGTGACAACAGTGATAGTGCTAGATCTATAGACATTAAATAATACATTGCCGGATTTAAAACAATGAGCGAAATAACAGCATTCAACTTGAGTATAAAATTGTATATGCCGACTGACCTTTTAAAAGGCTTCTCGTGCACGTTGCCATGTTGGCTTTCACACTGGTGTAGTCCGTGAAGAAACAACGCATGGTATATTAAGTGCCGACCAGTATCATCAATACCAAGGAAGGTTCCGCTCAGATTATTGGTGATAAGCGATATTACTGATAAGTGGTACAAAAATCAATAGGTGAAGCCATATGTGAACAAGTTTGGTGCAATGTTTTACATTGAAACACAAGTCAAGGCATTTGCGAACACTTTACGGGGTTTGTAAGTTTAAGTTGTAAACGTTTTGATGGGAACATATTACATTTACATGTATGCATTTAGTAGATTGCATGGTTCTAACCAAAAAGCTAATTCATTCAATTAAACATAATGTGCTATTGTAGGCTACAAGTAAATAATAATTCAGAAACTTAAAGACAAAACATTACTTTAACTACTGTCCCCATATCTGGATAAAGAAAAAAGCACTACAGAGTGGTGTAAAAACCTATCAATCCATAATAACGAACGTCCAATAGGCTCATGAAAAAAACAACAACCTGTTATTCGAAATTTTTTAAAATATATATTTTTTCAACCTTTCAAAACCTGACATTTTCCAATCAATGTGATGGATTACTCTCCAACAGTGTTCGCAGGCACGAGCGGAAGCCATGTTTGTTGTTCTTCCTTCAGTCTTGACGGAGTGTGTAGGACTTGGACGTCCGAGCG
Source organism: Osmerus eperlanus (assembly GCF_963692335.1). Taxonomy (NCBI): domain Eukaryota; kingdom Metazoa; phylum Chordata; class Actinopteri; order Osmeriformes; family Osmeridae; genus Osmerus; species Osmerus eperlanus. The sequence goes on along the minus strand of NC_085042.1, from coordinate 10,259,044 downwards.
CGCTGCCTGCATGTCTTTCTCCATACCACCACCAACTCTACCCTGCCACCCCCCGCATGCATGTAAGGTAATTTGTTGTGCTTTGGCTGCAATGACAGTTTGTTTTTGAAGGCTGTCTTTGTTTTTTTCCTTCAAGTATGCTTACCTTACCTCTTTGCAAGGTCCGACTGCTAGCGTACTCACCCCGAGGAGGGAGAGCTGCAGCCGGCTGGTTAAGGACTCAAGGCCCGTGCCTTAGCTCGCGGGAATATTTGCTTTGTTAACCAACATGACAGTCCTTTTATTTTAGTGATACAACTGTGAATATTATGCATTGTTAAAATCCCGTTTCTGCAAAGCATTTCTGCTGATTCATTTTGTGGTTTACCAGCTGAAAAATAACTTGTCTTTAAAGGCGGCCTACAGCAGATGACAGTCACTCATTTGGCAGTGCTCATGTGTTCTGTGAACTTCAAAGTAAATCAGTTGTCATGCGTGCTACCAACTTTAAAAGGCCGCTGCAAATGACAACCATTTTTGTCGTTTTAAACTCTTAATAAATAGAAAAATGTGTATGCATGTGATGAAACATGTAACAGGAACGTTATATGAGAGGAGGGACATCGACTGACCAGAATTAAACTAGGGACTATTGACATAGCTACTTAGTTGCAGCTACCGCTACTTGTGACCGCCTTCAGTGCGCCAAGATAAACTGGTTACGTAAGTGCGCTGCTACACATGTATTCTTCCCTCTTGCAACGTTGTAACGCTTGGAAAACGACAGTTGGTTTTTATTTACTTAAACCGGGATACTTCAGATGATATATATATTTCTCTACAAAGATAAATTAGACTTCTACAGTCGTTATGAAGCTGGATCTATGAAATAATGCCTCTCATAATAACTTGTTTAAGGTACCATGAGTTTATGCAGTCAGCTCAGTGAAACAGTTTTTTGTTTTTCATGATTAATTGTTATACCGGGATGAGTTTCCCTTGATGCAGTTGTGTTGTGCCGTTGTGTCCAGATTAACAGATATGCCAAAGGAAAAATATGATCCTCCAGATCCTCGACGACTATATACCATCATGTCAGCCGAGGACGCAGCCAATGGGAAGAAGTCCCACTGGGCCGAGTTGGAGATATCTGGTCAGTTACCTAACCTAGCTGGTCAGTTACCTCACCTAGCTGGTCAGTGACCTCAGTTACCTCACCTAGCTGGTCAGTTACCTCACCTAGCTGGTCAGTGACCTCAGTTACCTCACCTAGCTGGTCAGTTACCTCACCTAGCTGGTCAGTGACCTCAGTTACCTCACCTAGCTGGTCAGTTACCTCACCTGACCAAGTGTGATTTACTTTGGTGCTTTAATAATGCCAGTAGTGATCATATTTGTTTATAACTGCTGCTACATTGTGCAGGGCAGGTTACGTTGTTTATAACTGCGTCTCCATGGTGCACCTGTTTACCTGTTTACTGGTGCAGGGCGGGTTAGGATCCTGAGCAGCTCTCTGTGGACGCTCACCCACCTGACGGCACTGCACATCAATGACAACAACCTCAGTCGTATTCCAGCAGACATCGCCAAGCTTCCCCGCCTGCTGTACCTGAACCTGTCCTCCAACAAGCTCCGCAGCCTACCTGCAGAGCTGGGCAACATGGTGTCTCTCAGGTAGACCACCTCACCTGCACTGCACAACAATGTGGATGTTACAGGCAGATATTGGGTAGTTCTACTACCAGTCAAGTGGTGTAACCCAACAATTCTGAACTATAATTGTAAACACTGCTTTGTAAGCTGGCATTATTTGTTTCCTGAATCCTATTTTGCAGTTGAAATGTTGGGATGTTTTCTTTAGATTCTTAAATGGGTTGAGTTGAAAACGGGGCTTAAATGTAATCCTTCTTGGACAGGGCTCTCATGCTTTCCTTCACATCTTTCCAGGGAATTGCTTTTGAACAACAATCTTTTAAGAGTTCTGCCTTACGAACTTGGGCGGCTGTTCCAGTTACAAACCCTGGGTCTGAAAGGTATGTGTTTTCTTATGTTGCTTTACTGTGTGGGCTGGACCTGGATGATTACTCTCTGTGTGGTTGGCCTCACCTGACTGGTGCTGTCCCAGGTAACCCTTTATCCCAAGACATCCTCAACCTCTACCAGGAAGCAGATGGAACCAGAAAGCTTTTGAACTACATGCTCGACAATCTAGCAGGTAAAGGATGCTGCCAGATTCTACCAGAGAACCATGGCCACATCTCGTACACATTCAACCAACCGTTTACTGTAAACCAGAAGCTCAGATGTACTGTCTTGGTGGGTTTTGTCTCCTGTTGTGTGCAGTGCACCCAGAACAGCTTCCCCAAAGACCGTGGATCACCTTGAAAGAGCGAGACCAAATGATCCCCACAGGTACTTCTCTAAATAGTATCTATTCAATATCAAAGCTACATTTACATTTAGTCATTTAGCAGATGCTCTTATACAGAGCGACGTACAGGGACATTCCCCCGAGGCAAGTAGGGTGAAGTGCCTTGCCCAAGGACACAATGTCACTTGGCACGGCCAGGAATCAAACCTGCAACCTTCGGATTACTAGCCCGATTTTCTAACCGCTCAGCCACTTGACTCCCCTAGCTATTACTATTGTCAGTAAAATCTATTATTATATCTCAGCAGTTTTCTTGTATTTGTCCAATTGAAGGAGATTCAAATGTCACACTTGCAACACTCACAGCAGTAGGATGATACATTTAGTCATTTAGCAGACGCTCTTATCCAGAGCGACTTACAGTAAGTACAGGGACATTCCCCCGAGGCAAGTAGGGTGAAGTGCCTTGCCTAAGGACACAACGTCATTTGGCACAGCCAGGAATCGAACTGGCAACCTTCTGATTACTAGCCTGCTTCCCTAACCGCTCAGCCACCTGACACTGATACTGTGTTTAGGTAGAATGTTGTTCCATTGGTCATCATAACTCACACTTGAGTATAAGTATGTCAGCTTCCTAGCCCTGTCCTCCCCTCTCCTCTCTCTCTCTCCCCTCCTCTCCCAGCCGTGCTCACGGTCATGTGCTACAACGTGCTCTGCGACAAGTACGCCACGCGGCAGCTGTATGGGTACTGCCCCTCCTGGGCACTGAGTTGGGAGTACAGGAAGAAGGGCATCATGGAGGACATTAATACCTGCGACGCCGACATCATCAGCCTGCAGGTGGGGCTGTGTGCTTATGTCAGTCAGAATCAGCAGAACTAGTCATTCATCTTCCTGATCAGGAAACAGTCTGACTGTTCAGGACGAACAAACGTACAGCATGCTGCGGATGTTACTGAAACAACCACTTAGGAAGGACTACACAGGAAGGACTACACAGGAAGGACTACACAGGAAGGACTGCACAGAAAGGACTGCACAGGAAGGATCATGAACCTAGCATGCTCTTGCTTATCAAGCAGCATCAAACTCAAAGCTGTGTCAGGATAGCACTACGTTATTCGTAGCATTAAAGCTGGTCAGACAGATCTTCAATCATTAGACAGTTTTGTGTTTGTTCGGTACACAAACACATTCTCACACATTTTATGTGTGGAACCTTTCCCTGAACCGTGCGTGCGCACGTTCCCCCAGGAGGTGGAGACGGAGCAGTACTACACCCTCTTCCTGGCTACGCTGAAGGAGCGCGGCTACGACGGCTACTTCTGTCCCAAGTCCCGAGCCAAGCTGGTGTCAGAGCAGGAGAGGAAGCACGTCGACGGCTGTGCCGTGTTCTTCAAGACGGAAAAGTGAGAACTGCTTTTCTGTATCTGCCACTTCTGTTTGCTGATGCACGTGTGATGATACATCCATAAGAGGGCAGAAGTTACAAATTCAAAGAAATATGAGGTCTGACATTGTCATGAGTATGACAACATTTGATGACTTGGTACTAATGCCTCATAAGTTGCATGCAGCACCACACTCTAGATTGGAACTTTCTTAAAGATCCCAGACGTGGAGCTGGGAGTCATCTGTGTGTGGTTGTGTTCAGGTTCACTCTGGTGCAGAAACACACGGTAGAGTTCAACCAGGTTGCTATGGCAAACTCGGAGGGGTCGGAGGTCATGCTGAACAGGGTGATGACAAAGGACAACATAGGGGTCGCCGTCCTGCTGGAGGTCAACAAAGACATGTTCTCTGGAGGTAAGACAAGGTTTTTGTTTTGTGGCATAGAGAGATTTAGATCAATAAACATGTCGTTGTGTCATTGAGGTGCAGTACCTAGATGTACCAGCAGAGGGCAGTTGCTGCTCTGCGGTGTTAACCATTGTAGTTTCTGTATCATTTTTATCCAGATAGTTCAGGGAGTGAATTACAACAACAAAATTCCATAGCATTAATTTAAATTCAGATAAGTGTGTGAACTTGAGTCGTGTTATTATTAGAATGGGGCGTGGTGTTGGGCCTGTCCCTCACAGGGCTCAAGCCTCTGCAGGAGAAGCAGCTCGTCCTGGTGGCTAACGCCCATATGCACTGGGACCCGGAGTACTCAGACGTGAAGCTGATCCAGACCATGATGTTCCTGTCTGAGCTGAAGCGCATTGCTCAGAGGGCCTCAGGCTGCCAGGACACACACGACTCCATCTCCATCCCCATCATCCTGTGTGCCGACCTCAACTCTCTCCCCGACTCTGGTAGGTCAACACAGCCTCAGTGTGACTCTGGTAGGTCAACACAGCCTCAGTGTGACTCTGGTAGGTCAACACAGCCTCAGTGTGACTCTGGTAGGTCAACACAGCCTCAGTGTGACTCTGGTAGGTCAACACAGCCTCAGTGTGACTCTGGTAGGTCAACACAGCCTCAGTGTGACTCTGGTAGGTCAACACAGCCTCAGTGTGACTCTGGTAGGTCAACACAGCCTCAGTGTGACTCTGGTAGGTCAACACAGCCTCAGTGTGACTCTGGTAGGTCAACACAGCCTCAGTGTGACTCTGGTAGGTCAACACAGCCTCAGTGTGACTCTGGTAGGTCAACACAGCCTCAGTGTGACTCTGGTAGGTCAACACAGCCTCAGTGTGACTCTGGTAGGTCAATTTGACTGTTTCATAATTAAAATAATTAATTTAACCCTCGTGCTGCCTTCGGGTCACATGACCCAAAGGTTCATAACGAACCATCGTTGTGTTTACCCAATTTTACCCAATACAAAAACAAATTAAAATAATTTTCTTTTAACCTTTGCAATGTGGGGGGTCTGAGACAGCCTAGCTGTTAAAAGAAAATGCTTCACTTTGTCTTTGTATGCGGTAAATCTGTCGCAATACGAAGGTGGGTCACAATGACTGATGGGTCAGAATGACCCGAAGATAACACAAGGGTTAAAAGATCATTTACATTTCTAATTAAAATAATTTCTATAACAAAGAAAAGTATTCCTTATCTGTCAGTGACGTAAACATGGTCCTGTACGTAACGTGAACAGAGTGTTTTGTGTGAAGGTGTGGTGGAGTACCTGAGCCGGGGAGGCGTGGCAGAAAACCACAAGGACTTCAAGGACCTGCGCTACAGCGAGTGTCTCAACAACTTCAGCTGCAACGGCCAGAGCGGCTCTGACGGCAGCATCACACACAGCTTCCAGCTGAGGAGCGCCTACGAGGGCAGCCTCATGCCCTACACCAACTACACCCTAGACTTCAAGGTGAGGCACACACTGTCTAACCCTACAAGGGCGTCTTATAGTGAAGTTTTGTTATTTGGAATGACTGTAGACTTTATTGAACATGCTCTCTCTCTTCTCTCTCCTCCCTCAGGGTGTGATCGACTACATCTTCTTCTCCAGGACACACATGAGTGTGTTGGGGCTGCTGGGGCCTCTGGAGACCCAGTGGCTGAAGGACAACCACATCACAGGCTGCCCCCACCCTCACATCCCCTCGGACCACTTCTCCCTCTTGGCCCAGCTGGAGCTGCACCCGCCCCCACCCCCTCTCAACGGGCTGCACCTGGCCGCCCACAGGTAGCGGCCCCCTCGGCTGGCCCTCCTCACACATCGTCCTCCCGCTCCAGTGCAGCCCAGAGGACCCTGTGTAGCTTCACCTGTGTAGCTTCACTACATAACTGTCAAACTCAGACTCAATCCTCTCTCTCTTGCCGTTTCTCAAAGGAGTGAAGTATTCGCCTGGCGATGCTCCTTTTTTAACCTTCTTGCACCTGAGTGAATGATCTCCCCAGCCTCTCTGAGTGAATGATCTCCCCAGCCTCTCTGAGTGAATGATCTCCCCAGCCTCTCTGCTTTAGCCACATACAAGGCTTCACACCTAATGTGTGTGGGGGGGTTGGCTCATTCTTAGGGTTGTGGTGCCGCTGTTTTACATCAGGAACCCCAGTGTTTGGTTTTTCCCATGAGATCTTAGGCTCTGGCTGTAGTCATGGTAGGTGAGTGGGCAGGTCTTTACAGCAGAGGGAGACCTTGTCTCAACTCCTTGTCTCCTGAGAGATGAACTTGAAGTCAGATTGGTAGTTGCTTCATGGCAGTTCTTCCAACATGTTAGATTTATAGCACATCAAACATGACCCCCTGAATGTTGATTCTGTCTAAACATACAACACATTATATCAGGGATTCGTTTTTGCTGCTCCTATAATTGTCCGCTTTCGACACTACACTTAGCAACAAGAGGGAAATCTAAATATGAAACGTATTGTGAGATGTTGTAGCTTTTCAGAACCTGGGATTCTCAACAGGATCCTGACTGCTGTAGTAGGAAGTTATGACAATCATAACTACCTGGGTCCTTTAGACTTGGTCTACAATGGTTATTTCTCCATTGGTAAAATAAGGGGGAAAGACACAAGACAAAAGAGAAGTCTAGACCGGTTCTTAAAGCCTGCAGGTTCTGGAGAGGGTGACGGTGTTCAGAGCCCTCTGAGCTGACCTGCACACTTCCAGACTGACAGCTGTTCTTCTTCAGATTTTTCACCCCTAAATTCCCGAAACAAACCGAATTGCCTAAAGCGTCATCCAAAACCCTAACCCTTCCAAAAATGAATCGTATAAGCTTCGCCATGTGAAATGGATGTGAATTTCTTAATATATTAAATATGAAAATAGTTTCCCATGTTGGGACAACACATACTTGTTGTTGGCCAGATCCGTATGGGTTTAAAAAACAATCATAAATGTATTTATGTGCACACACACACGTGCTGTATAACTGAAGACAAAATCAACTAATTTAAATTGTGTCAAATGCAGTTTTAGGGTTCTATGCATTCTGAATAACCTCAGCCCTTTTACTGACACAGAATTTGGTCCTGAACAAACTAAATAGCAAGATAAATTGTCGGTCTGAAAAAAGCTTTAGTAGTAGGAAGTAGAAGTGAGTTATAAACATCTGGATGGACAATGTGCGTCCTTGTCTGTATGCATGCATGTATGTTTCATGTACACATACATGACCACATGGTTGTACCCATCAGTCACATGGTACTGTCCACACCCTTCAGTCACATGGTACTGTCAACAGTTAGTGCCTGGCTGGTAAGAAGCCGCCATGATCAAACTTACGGTTTCTTTTGTCAAGTATTTGAAAAAAGCCATATATTTTGGGGTTCATATGCATAAATGTTAATTATTGTAACACTGTACGTCCAGTTTTAAGCTGCTGTTGACATAACTTGCCTTGGCATTGGAAAGGCTTCGCTTTCTTTTGCGTTATTTGATGCTAACCAACATGTGTACGAACGTGCTTCTGACCAGCTGTGAGCATTTCAGGGCCCATACTTCACTCTGTTGGCTGTTCTGTTGTGTTCCACTGGGGATTTCTAATGACAGATGTACATCAAGTTATGTATTTGTCCTGGGCGACAGCATTAACATCTGTTTGGGATGTACCTTTCTCTAACACCCACGTTTGTCACCAATTTAAACCTGTCTGTGGTGTTTGCACCCTTCTGCCTAGTGCACCACTGTTGTTTGTGAAAGCCCACCCCTGCAACTTTTACACACAGTGAGAAAGACGATGACTCTGGGCATTTTTGTCTAATTGAAAGGCAGTACAAAACTACCAGCTTTTGAAAATAGATAAATGTTCTAGATTTAAAAGGAAATTGTCTAGTTTTTTCTCTCAGCATTTGAAAGATTTAAGTTTTAAGTGTTGATTAATTAATATTCTTAAATAATATTCTTTTTGTCCCTCTTTCCAGCTGACTTTTCTGCTTCTGAGTTTGGAATAAGGACTTCACCCTCTAACCTTTTACCCTTCCACCTCACAAATGTACTCTTCTACACTTAAATACCGCCAATTAAAAACTACAGACAGTTCATGAAACTCTACACTAATTTATGATACAAATTGATCACATTGTTTATATAGAGCACACCTCACATTTTTAGGACGTGCCTAGTTTGTACTCTCTCAAACAGCAGCACTGCCGACAAGTCGAAGAAGTTCAAAAGAATGCCATCCTTCATGCCATCCATCCATCCTTCCATCCTTTTTTACAAAGAGAACAGCAGGAACAGAGGTGTTCAGAGAGCAGCTCTTTGGAACCACCTAACTGTGGGGTCCTGTTCTGTCCACACAGCTTCAGTCTGCCTGCCTGTCAAAGGCTCATCTGTTACTGGCTGTGATCACAGGTTTGTGCTGTCTAAGGTGTGCAGCTATACTGAAGGATATTCAGCAGGTGATTAGCTGCCATTTAAGAGTTTTCGTAGCTCTACAGATGTAACAGGCCTGTAATTGTTACTCGAGAACATGACTTTGCGTGTGATTTGCTTAATTATGTATGTTGGAGTGATCATGAGTGATGGACATTTGTGCAGTCGCAACCACCAGCACAACCCCCCACCCGCACCCCAACCCCCCCACCCCGGTAGTGACTTACTGAGGTGAAATGTGGGTCTTGAGGTTAGAACAGTTGATAAACAGGTCTAACCCTAACAGGTTTATTGTGCTGAAAACACGTGTGACACATCGTACTACCCAGGCAGTCTGTATGATTAAAACATGCATGTGGACCAGTATGTGAGAAGAGGCCTTCATAACTGTTATGTAATGGGGGGTTAGAAATGACCAGCACAGCAACCAGCATTCAAAAGGTGCAGTTTCAATAAAAAGATTTAAGAAAGATTTCTATGGTACCTTTTGTCAGTCTGATGACAAGGTGTGCTGAGTGAGCTGGAGGGATGTGCCTCTGAAGGGTTAGGGAGCCATCAGGTGTTTTCAGAACGACACCAAACACTGCTGGTTGACTGGTCCTGACTGGAGGTGCTGGCTGACTGGTCCTGACTGGAGGTGCTGGCTGACTGGTCCTGACTGGAGGTGCTGGCTGACTGGTCCTGACTGGAGGTGCTGGCTGACTGGTGTCAGAAAAACAAGTGTTTGTTTCAGGCTTTCAGTTACTGTATGTTTACATCAGTTGAAACCGTAGACTCTTTACTGGTACTGTCATTCACTTCCCCTCTGTCTCACTTGGGCAATAAAGAGTCATTTTAAATCATGTTGCATGTTGTCTTTATTCATTTTCATGTGTTGAATACCAACATTTGTCTTTATTTCATGCTATTGTGTAACAATGAAATATAGGATTATTTTCTGGCCAGATCAAGCAGTGTTAGTTAGTGAGGGGGAGGGAATGGGCCTCTGCTGATCTCTTCTGCTTCTTCATTCTGTGGACAGAAGACCAGCGTGAGGCATCATCCATCCGGATTACAGGCCAAATAAATAGCACAGATTTTTGCATGTCTATGAGAGAGAGAAAGAGGTAGATAGAGAGAGGGAGGGAGGGAGAGGTAGAAAGAGAGGCTGAAGGAATGAAAGATGGATTTTTATTCACCTTTGCAGTTTGCTAATGACCTTTTGAATCCACCTCTCATCTGGATTGACACAGACAGTGGAGTTGTCTTTCTTGGTGATTCTGATGGATAGGGTTAGGAGAGGAGAGGTTAGGGTTTGGAGAGGGTTAGGGTTAGGAGAGGTTTGGGTTAGATGGAGAGGTTTGTTTGGGGTTCATTTTAATTAAGGACTGATTTAAGAAATCTTTCATCCAAAATCTCTCCTGGAGAGTAACTTCAATCAAACAGCAGCAGTCCAACACAGAATTGTTAACAATCTTTTTTGTAAGTAGCGTTTTGGTGTGTTGAGCCTCACATGATCTCAGTGTGGCGACAGCTGGCCCCTGGGGTCTCGATCTTGATGGTCCTGATGAGGCGAGGGCCCACCGGGATGGAGGTGGTGCGGATACAGCGGCACTTCAGCGTGGGGCCAAACCCCTCAGGGAAGGCTGCAGGAGGACAGGTGGAGGTTAGCACAGGTGGAGCAGGTGAGTAGAGGAATACACACACACATATATAAAAAAAACTTTAAAAAAACTGACAAGCATATATATAGAGACCGCAGATAGATTGCAGCTTGTATTTTGTTGAGTTAAAACATTTTTTAAATATTATTATTTGGAATTTATTTTTTGTAGTTTTATCACTTGTATTATTGTTTTTATTAATTGTATGTAAAGCACATAGAGCTGCAATTCTTGTATGAAAAATGCTATATAAATAAAGTCTTATTATAGTATTTTGATAATCTCACATCAATTATTGTAATATACACATATTGTTTCTACAGCTGGATACATGACATTGACGGACTCACCATGAACAGAGATGTTGCAGCAGAAAGCCAGGATGCTGAGCAACAGCAGCTGGGTGTCAGACATGCTGAGGTCTGGGCTGGCAGGCAGGAGGCAGGCTGGGTGTCAGCGTGGAGGTGGAGAGGGACGAGATGCTCAGAGGCTGGGTGTCAGCGTGGAGGTGGAGAGGGACGAGATGCTCAGAGGCTGGGTGTCAGCGTGGAGGTGGAGAGGGACGAGATGCTCAGAGGCTGGGTGTCAGCGTGGAGGTGGAGAGGGACGAGATGCTCAGAGGCTGGGTGTCAGCGTGGAGGTGGAGAGGGACGAGATGCTCAGAGGCTGGGTGTCAGCGTGGAGGTGGAGAGGGACGAGATGCTCAGAGGCTGGGTGTCAGCGTGGAGGTGGAGAGGGACGAGATGCTCAGAGGCTGGGTGTCAGCGTGGAGGTGGAGAGGGACGAGATGCTCAGAGGCTGGGTGTCAGCGTGGAGGTGGAGAGAGACGAGATGCTCAGAGGCTGGGTGTCAGCGTGGAGGTGGAGAGAGACGAGATGCTCAGGGTTTATATAGCTCAAAACAGGGAAGTGGGGGCTGTGAAACTTTCCCCTACCATAAGGGTTTGATCATATTATCTATGTTTACATTTACATTTAGTCATTTAGCAGATGCTCTTATCCAGAGCGACTTACAGTAAGTGCATTCCCCCTGAGGCAAGTAGGGTGAAGTACCTTTGCCCAAGGACACAACGTCATTTGGCACGGCCAGGCATGGCCGGGAATCGAACCAGCAACCTTCTGATTACTAACCCAATTCCCTAACCGCTCAGCCACCTGACCACCATGTTTGTGTATGTGAGTGTGCAAATAATGATATTAATGACTTTTCCCCTAATTACGGGATTGTTCATGATACATTTAGTTTAGAATCGTTTTTGACCGCAAACAAACCTTTTTTTTTTTTCAACCTTTCCAAACTCAGAGAAATTCCCTTAAAATTCACAGTTATTCATTTTTCACAACTATTATTTCACACACACTGAAAGGAGAGGTGAGGAGAGGAGAGAGATCATGCCTGCAAATACAGATTAAAACAAAAGTAACAAGCCTGGCTTGAAAATGTAAGAAGTAGAAAGTACAGATATTTGTGTAAACATTTTAAGAAGTGAAAGTAAAAAGTTTATTGTGAAATCTACTAAAGTACAGTAACAAAGTATTAGTACTTTGTTTCTTCCCATCTCTGCTGGGCATACGGTCGTATTGTTTAAACCCCAGAGTCACAACTCAGGGACACAGTTTTGATTTACTTGAGGCAGATTCAAAGAAAAGAATCAGGAACAGAAAATGCCAACTTTGATGTAAAAGTCAAACCCAGCAAAGTGGAAGGGTGAGACAGTCCATGCTGGCTTTATTGAAAACCACAAGACCACATCCTGTTTTGTGTATTTATGGGGAGGACATCTCCGGTCCCAACTTTGAATATCGTCTACACACACAAGTTCCCGTTCATCCTAATATAACTTAATAACTTGGATCAACTGTATATTTATAATTTCATCAAACCTATGGCGCAAATCTGGGGTTTTCTTGCAAGCAAAATAGCTTAATTGAAGAAAAATTCGGATCATTTTTACCTGGCCTAGCCGAATCACCTGATCTGAATTCAATCAAGCTTGTATTTGATTTGTATTTCATACGCTTCAAAAGAAACAGCAGACAGAAAGCCCCTAACATCCCACCTGGATCTTCCAAACACTTAAGACTGAAAAACCAAGCGGCACCTGGCGAGGGACCGTTCAGCATCTAGGGGAGGTTAGGGTTAGCCACCTAGGGGAGGCTGGGCGACTCCTGGCCAGGTGTCAAAGTGTCCCTGAGCAAGGAACTGAACCCCGAGCTGGTCCGGACGGGCAGGCCAGCGCCTTGCATGGTACCTCGGCCTCCATCGGTGTGTGAGTGTGTGAATGAGAGGCAATAATATGTAAAGTGCTTTGAGTACTGTTAAGGTAGAAAAAGCACTGTATGCATGCAGTTCATTTACCGTTTCAGTTGGAGTTACATGGAAGAACCCTCAGAGGAGCAGAGATCCAGACGCACATTACAGCCAGAGACTTTTCACAATTATAGATTTTGCATTGCAGAGCATGAACAGCGTCCTGTAGGAACGATCCAGAAGACAGTAGGGAGGAGCTGGGCATGGTGGAGGAGCCGGGCATGGTGGAGGAGCCGGGCATGGTGGAGGAGCTGGGCATGGTGGAGGAGCTGGTGGAGGAGCCGGGCATGGTGGAGGAGCTGGTGGAGGAGCCGGGCATGGTGGAGGAGCCGGGCAAGGTGGAGGAGCTGGGCATGGTGGAGGAGCCGGGCATGGTGGAGGAGCCGGGCAAGGTGGAGGAGCCGGGCATGGTGGAGGAGCCGGGCAAGGTGGAGGAGCTGGGCATGGTGGAGGAGCCGGGCATGGTGGAGGAGCCGGGCAAGGTGGAGGAGCCGGGCATGGTGGAGGAGCCGGGCATGGTGGAGGAGCCGGGCATGGTGGAGGAGCTGGGCATGGTGGAGGAGCTGGTGGAGGGGGATTGCTGCACATGCAGGTACGTAGCAACACGTGTGCCTGGGTCATCACGTCCCCTCAAGGGGAACCTGACCAATGTGGAGTGGAGGAAGAATGGGAGAATCTGTGCAACTTGATGTGTGGAAAGATGATGGCATACGCTAGCTGTTTAGTGTTAATTTGGTACAATTTCCCAACACGAATTCATTTTCAATTATTATTTAATGCAGACAAAATGCGGTAGAAGGGAAATGTTCTGACATATGTTTTTAGCAACTTCCTGCGCATGCAGTGGTTTCAGTTGGAACCCAGACATACGTCTCATGAGCAGTGGGGTTCTGCAACACTTTCACACATTTGATACCAACCCGAGAAACAGCAGGTGACTAACGCTCGAAGCAAATGTCAAAATGTGAGCTTTAGTTTCTAAGACAAACTGGAATGAAGGCACTTACAAAAGTGTTGATGCAGGATATTTGCATCAATGCTGTGGGGAAACTGCTGTGTTTTCACTGTACTTATCAACTTGACTGATACAGAGGCTGGACAGTTATGGGGAGCCCCTGTAGCTCACCCGGTAAATGCGCGTACCTGGGTTCAAATCCAGCCTGGGCCCTTTGCTACACGTCTCTCTCCCTCTCCCTTTCCTATCACACTTCAATTAAAACTGTCCAATAAAGCGGGAGTCAGGTGGCTGATCGGTTAGGGAATCAGGCTAGTAATCAGAAGGTTGCTGGTTCGATTCCCTGTCATTCCCCAAAATGATGTTGTGTCCTTGGGTAAGGCACTTCACCCTACTCGCCTCGGGGGGAATGTCCCTGTACTTACTGTAAGTCGCTCTGGATAAGAGCGTCTGCTAAATGACTAAATGTAAATGTAAAGCATAAAAAATGCTACAAAACAAATATCTTTAAAGAACTGACAGTTATCAGTGTGCTTGCCAGACAAGTTATTCCGCTGATTTATCAAACAGACCAAAATACCAAGACAGGAAAACCCAGGAGTTCACTTTCTCCACCACCAGAATTAGAATAGAAAGCATGTTTCTAGAACTGAAGTGCACTTCCCCATGAGGGGAACACGCCAGTTTCATACTGGAACACGCCACTCCTGAACTTCGCAACACAGGCTCTCCTGCAGCCCTAAGAGCTCTGGAAAACAAAACCTGAATGAAGTCAGTTGTTAAATTCATAATCCACCTGACAACTGAACGGCTAATGTAAATCACATAAACATGTCAACACTGTATTCGTTCCCCCTCAAACTCCCTCAAATAAAATACCTCAACCACCCTCCCACTCTCACAGACAACACCAGTTTGTCTGTGACAAGCATGTGTCAGAGGTCACCAGAATGAGTTTCCTATCCAAGTATGCCATTTTGGTCTGTGCATGCGTGTATTCGCAACAGTTTCCTCCTCCCCTATCCCCTTCCTCTGAGGCAGCACTGTTCTCAGGAAACATTCCCCACATAAGCAGCCACGCGGGGCCTTAACTGGAAACTATTAGACATGTTATTCTGACTATGGTTTCCAGTGTATCAAAGACAACTGAAGTGTATCAACGCCTGTGCTCCATAACTTCACCCAGAACACGGCCGCCCACCTGGAGAACTGGAGCCCCCGCCAGACCCCAGCACACAGTCCTGAGGTAACGAGCCAGGCCCCAGCACACAGTCCTGAGGTAACGAGCCAGGCCCCAGCACACAGTCCTGAGGTAACGAGCCAGACCCCAGCACACAGTCCTGAGGTAACGAGCCAGACCCGAGCACACAGTCCTGAGGTAACGAGCCAGGCCCCAGCACACAGTCCTGAGGTAACGAGCCAGACCCGAGCACACAGTCCTGAGGTAACGAGCCAGGCCCCAGCACACAGTCCTGAGGTAACGAGCCAGGCCCCAGCACACAGTCCTGAGGTGACGAGCCAGACCCCAGCACACAGTCCTGAGATGACGAGCCAGGCCCCAGCACACAGTCCTGAGGTAACGATGGGGAAACTCAGATGTCCTCAGACAGGGCTTTCACACTCCTGCAGCTTTAAATAGGCTGCATTATGAGAAGTCTGCAAATACTCTGCAGTGGGGAATGCTAGGATGTGTTCATCGCAAAATATAATTTTTCCAAACGATACCCTACTGCAAGGCAATAGAATATATAAATGATCAGTAAGCACCTGATAATAGACTTGGTTGTTTACAATGCGTTAAAGTCTCAAAATAAGTATTCTAACTTTAATTAAATATTTTTCTGATATGTTTATATTTGATTAAATAATTCTAAATGGACTGCCCTTGTACAGGATATTTAAAAGGGACAAATGGTTTGCTGTGGTTTGCTGTCTCCACCAGATCACACTGCTGCTGGCTCCTACTGAGGGGCCGTAATACCCACCTGACAGGTGCTGAACACATGCTCTACATTACACTCTCTGGGATATGGGTTTCAAAATACCTGATCAAATCTATTCAGGTGAACCATCCCCTTCAGGAGTGTGTTGTTGTGCTGTTTGAGATTGTATAACAGAGTTGTCAGTAGAGTCTCAGAAACATGCAGAGCAGGAGACTAGAGGGGGTTTCCTTGCTGTGTGATGTGACCTGAAAAAGAATCAGGACTTTTTTTTTATCTTTCAGCTTCTGACACTTGCAAGTAGCCCCCTCTAGTGTTCACTATGAGCAAAGAGTATAGAAATAGAAGTTCTTTGCTATGAGTATGACAACGCATAATGAGCTCTCAAGGGATTAATGTCAGTCAAACAATGCCTGGGTTGTCCCGGATACCCCTGTTATGACATTGTCACCTATGACGCAATCGGAATGCTGTCCAAACTATTTATGACCTTCTATCGTTTTCAATAATTCCCTTTGTTATATTTGTTGCTTGATCTTTACAATAACAATAACTTACTTTTTTTTTACTTTTTCAAATCTTTTTTCCCCTCATGGTACATGTTTTTTAACCCTTGTGCTGCTTTTGGGTCACATGACCCAAAGGTTCATAACGAACATCGTTGTGTTTACCCAATTTTACCCAATACAAAAACAAATAAAAATAATTTTCTTTTAACCTTCGCAATGTGGGGGGTCTGAGACAGTTTTTGTATGAGGTGAAGTTGTCGCAATACAACGGTGGGTCACAACGACTGATGGGTCAGAATGACCCGAAGATAACACAAGGGTTAAGTGGTTTTGGTTATGATAAAACCGATCAACTCAATCTATACAAAGATAATGACAAACCAAGTTTGTGTAAATCCAAGTTTGTTTGCGAAAGAGAATGTTTTCAGAGGGGCATACCATATGTGTTGAAGCATTTTGGGGGAACTCCCTTAAAAAAAGAAAGTACCTTTAAATTTGTAAATCTTGTGTTGCAACAGGTTCTTAAAGTGTGTCACTCACCAGAACATTCTCTTAGCCTTAAAATAAGGAAATCTCTTGAGTTTATAACCCTGGCTAAAGTCAGGCAGAGACAACACAGGAAGAGAGACAACACAGGAAGAGAGACAACGGTACTTATGAATGATTTGCTGGACCTGATGTTACTTTCCTCCAGGAACATTGAGAAGACTATTGAGAGACTGATAGGATGGAGAAGGCAGGCCGGAAGGAGTCACCACAAAGGAAAGGAGTTGACTTGTTTATTAGTCGAGCGGCCCGGATCAAACAATCAGTTCAAGACAAACTGATGGCATGAGTGAAAACTCTGTCTCTCAGCCGTGCTTAAATACATGAGTTGGACAGTACAGATATAGAATGCACAGAATTGCTTCCTTAACGGGTCTTCAGTGGTCAGTGTATTGATACACTAGAACGTTCAGCAGGTGAAGTGGTCGTTAATCACATAAGCCCTATTTGTACATGATTTTCCTTACTGTCTCCCCACTGTCTGGACTGCGTGCTATATTCTGCTCAGAGGGGGCCTCGCTGCATGACCTGCTCAGAGGGGGCCTCGCTGCATGACCTGCTCAGAGGGGGCCTCGCTGCATGACCTGCTCAGAGGGGGCCTCGCTGCATGACCTCTTGACCTTACAGAGGCTCAAGCTGTACATGTACCCAGAAACTCTGCCTTACAGACACTTGTTGCTCTTGTTGGTTAGTTGTAACTGATTTAACTTCTTGTACTAGCTGTGAATTATATTATTGTTGCTTGCTTTTTCTACAGGTACACTCTTGCACTTTTTGAGGTTCATGTTGTTTAATAACTTGTTTAACTACATGCTCTTATGGTTCTTCCCATTGGCACTTATTTGCTTTTCACAATGTATGCTTCATGTTTTGGCTACCTGCAATGTTTTGGGGCTATCTCGTTGTTATGATCAGTGACTTATGCACTTTTGTAAAGCTCTCTATTGGAAGTCGCTTTGGATAAAAGCGTCTGCTAAATGAATAAATGTAAAATGAAAATGTAAACGGAGACGACACAGGCAGAGACGACACAGGCAGAGACGACACAGGAAGGGAGACAACACAGGCAGAGACGACACAGAGACGACACAGGAAGGGAGACGACACAGGCAGAGACGACACAGGCAGAGACGACACAGGCAGAGACGACACAGGCAGAGACGACACAGGAAGGGAGACGACACAGGAAGGGAGACGACACAGGCAGAGACGACACAGGCAGAGACGACACAAGAAGGGAGACAGAAGTGTTCTAACAGTATTTAGGTGGTCAGAGTCAAGGAATGGTCTGTCTCAGCTACCAGGCACAGTGAACAATGTTGCAACAATTACATCTCAACTACAACATTACATTGCAGCAAAAAACAAACATATAAACCAAAAACCCTCTCTTATCCATCCTGGCTTCACACAACCATTCATTCATACAACCACTAAAGCCTTTATAGGAGAACTCTGTTCCTCCTCCCCTGCCTCCTCCTCGCCCCTGCCTCCTGCCTCACCCCTGCCTCCTGCCTCTTTCACACATCTTCTTAATACCATCCCGCTGACCACTTCTTCAAGAATTCTTTTCCCTGGTCAGAATTTGGGTTCAGGCACACTTTGATGGTTGGTTTGATCAACTGCAGTCTGTGGAAAGGATCAAATAAGACAGGTGAAGACTTCTGTCACAAACGTACTGTGTTTGAATGAAGACGAGTGACTCACACTATCTCGCTGTGGTCGCACCACAGGCTGGGCTGGAAGACCCTGCGGTTCAGGATGTTCCTGCTCTGCACTCGGCGGCGGAGTGTACCAGTACAGAGGCATCGCCCTCCTCCATGGACCGGCAAGGCTGACCAACAATAGCAATCACAGTTAATCACATATAATATACATATGTATAATATATATATGTATAACTGTCTATCAGCACCCAGCAAGTTAAGACACCAGCTATGAGAAGTAATCATAATTACATGCAATACTTTCATTAAATAAATATTACACATACATTTTACCTTGATGTTATTCTACCTTATACTTAAGAATACTGTATGATATATTATGGCACCTTCAGATAAAGCTATTCCGTTATATTTCAGTCAATAAATGTTACTTATTGCTGTGGATAATTTCTTATAATTGAGCAATATAAATCAATCTTCCTCACATTACTTACACATAAAATATATCTTACCTTGTATTGAGATCATCAATGTGGACAACAGCAGGACGACAACAAGAGCTCTCATGGTGGAAGGTTCTCACTTCTCAGAAGATCAAGTGGTACTGAAGTGTAGCAGAGCTGCTTTCCTCCTCTACTACAGGAGCAGGGCGGGCCTTCCTGACCCAGGGAAACTCCAGACGGGGATTTCGGTCACATGGATGAAGTCAGTGGATGTGTTCGACTTCCTGCAGCGCAGGCGGCGGAAGGTGCTGCAGGAAGTCGAACATACCCACTGACACAGTAGTGATGAAGTCAGAGGGTAGGGGGCTTCGGCCTCCAGCGAACACGAGAGGGCGCTACTTGCAAGTATAATATAATGTACTAGGGACATCTAAAATTAGACTAATGTTGGCAGTGAATATAAAAAACACTAGAATAAAATGAATGTAACAGAAAGTGAACAGTTTATTTATTTAGTTGTACATGTTGACTATTTATAAAGAGTCCAAGTCTACAATGACAAACATTTCATGATGACAATAATAAAAACACATTAATTTAAATAAGTGCAAAAGTCTATACTGGCCAAGTAAAACACAATACTTTTATGACACAAACATCAATTTCTCATTCAAATGTTTCCTTTAACAGCACCTTACACACACCCAAGGATGCGTTACAGAGGCATATAAAAGAAGACACACAGACAAACATATAAATAACCAGACATTCACATTCTCACAAGGCGACACAAAGCACACCAACAGCAGGACAGGGATGGTGAACAGCAGTCAGTCATGGTGACATTTACAGTTTGCGCTTGTCCAGTGAAACCCACGGAACGCAGAGTGTACAATGATGAACTCAAATGCACTTTGGTCAAGGTCAGATTCCCAGATCCTCACAACCCTCCTCAGGCTGCTCCAGTCTGGAGGTCGCAGGACACACGGTCCTTCTGCTACAATGTTTTTTCTCCTACAATGTTTTTTATCTAAGGAATAAAAAGAAGCATAATTTAGTACATTAACATGACAATATAATTACAATAAAATGTTACTATAACATAGAACAGAAATGTAAGCGTAGCCTTCGTTTGTCTTTGTGTGATTATATCATTCTTACCCGTGTTCTCTTAAGGGTTGTATTTGTCTTCAATGAACTTGGCAAACATAGACTCTGGGTTCAGACATCTTCTTGTTCCATTCTTCAGAGTCACACTGAAAACAGACAAGCTGCTATTAAAACAAAGTATACATGAACCCTCATCCTTCGGTTCATGTAGGTGCCCCCCCCCTCCCCACCCACACCCCCAAATGTAATGTCACAGTCACAATGGTTTTTTAATAATAATAATATATTTGACCAAAATCTAGAGTTTCTACTTACATGACCTCCTTGTGTGGGCAGAAGAGGCTGGAGGGGTGCACCTCCACCTGGGTCACTAGCTTTGGGTTGATCCGCCTGGCTTCATCCTGGCACAAGCACTTACCCTGGAGACCACCCAGCCGCCCTGGGCAACACCAACATTACATTTTAAAGGACTTTAGGTATTAGTAACTTATGCTAAAGCAGGCAAACATGCAAGGTGAATTTCTCTCTAAGACACTTATTAATTACAGTCCCAATTACACTGATGATATCTCACAAAAACAACATTTGAACCAAGCTTTACAAAACTTTGTAAACTGCTGAATTTGACGAATATTAATTCTGAAGTATTACCTTGTACTAGGATCAGACTGGAAACCAGGAGCAGGACAGCTGTCTTCATAGTGTCGGCCATGACAGTACTTCTTCAGTGTGTGTGTTTGCAGCTCAGATCAGCAGTGAATTTATACCATATGTGTACAAGGGAGGTCTGGGGATTCCCCCCCATCAGGTTTATTAGCTATTTCATCATGTCCTCTTGGGAAGCACTTTCATTTCTGAGAACTGCATCCTCTTAAAAGAAGAGTAGGCAAAACTTTTTTCCCCTTTTCTTTTTTTAGAAACTGGACACACATGGATCCAGTGTTCATTGTTATTCTTTGATCCATTTAAAGGAGCGTTTTTTCTACGTCACTCCGGAACCCAGTGGCACTCCAGAACATTTACAAGATGCCCCTTCTCCAAAAAACACACTTTCTATCATTTCATCTACATGTTTATATACATTAAAATGGTAGTTATGACTGACTATTAATTCCTTATGCTTATTTGCGCGTCGAGATTACATGTAAAGTCAATGCAAACACGCAAATTCGCCTCATTTGCGTGTTTGCATTGACTTTGGTACATGTAATTTCGCCTTTCAAACCTTTCAAATGTTATGAACTATTAATTGACCACAATACGCGCATTCAAAACATGCACATAACATCATACTTTAGTATGATTATTCATTTGTGTAGAGCTAGGGAAAATGCTGAATTAATGTAAAATTAGCCTAATCATCTCAGATTTCCTGTAAATCCGATGGCCATGGGAAAGTGAAACTGAACAAAAAAAAGCTTTGATTCATTTATTTATTTATTTTTAACCCTCGTGCTGCCTTCGGGTCACATGACCCAAAGGTTCATAACGAACCATCGTTGTGTTTACCCAATTTTACCCAATACAAAAACAAATAAAAATAATTTTCTTTTAACCTTCGCAATGTGGGGGGTCTGAGACAGCCCAACGGTTAAAAGAAAATGCTTCACTTTGTTTTTGTATGCGGTAAAGTTGTCGCAATACGACGGTGGGTCACAATGACTGATGGGTCAGAATGACCCGAAGATAACACAAGGGTTAAACGAGACTGGCACGCGATGTATTAGGATACAAAGCCAATTGAAGAAGTGAAACTACATTCTCAAGAGCTTCCACGGCTTCCACAAACGTTTCTGTCTGAAAGAACATTGCCATTTACAAGAAATCACTCTGTCCAGGGAACACAAGCTCTGAGGCAAACTACTTTTACTTTTGAAGAGGTCCGTCATTAACCACTGTTCAATTAACAATAATTGAAGATTACAACTAATGATTACTTTATCACTTATACTGAACTTGTACTTGGCAATTGAATTCATTGACTTGGTACTTTCACAGCAATAAGGTAAACCAAGATACGTCTTCACTTTGTAGCAGGAAAACAATAAACTGGAGTTAGAACAGTATACAGTGTGAAGTACAGTATATATATACACACTGTACACATTCCTGCTTCAGTTCCTACTGTTTCTAAAGGTCATGGATTTCTGGAAAATAAATTGTTTGTGTTTCTTATTTAGCTTATATTCTGCAGAATGGGTACTAAATTGTTATATATTGTCCATGCAACATGAATTTTCATAATATTCCCCAAGTATACATTAGGATTAGGGTTAGTAGTTGTGTTGACATTGGTTTCAGTAGGTCTGTCTATTATTTCTGTCTTCTAGCTTCCCCATTTAAGGTGTCCTTTCTGAACTACATAATTCTTTTTCCTCTAGAAGAGTGTTTTTTGGGAAATTAGTGTGTGTGTGTGTGTGTGTGTGTGTGTGTGAAAGGAGAAGACACGCTCCTGCAGGAAAAGGGGAAGGTCTATAGACTTTGTGTGGCACAGTAAGCACATAAATACCAGCAGTCCTCTCCTTCTCTCATCACTCCAGCTACCCAGACCAGGACAATCATCCCTCTCTCATCACTCCAGCTACCCAGACCAGGACAATCATCCCTCTCTCATCACTCCAGCTACCCAGACCAGGACAATCATCCCTCTCTCATCACTCCAGCTACCCAGACCAGGACAATCATCCCTCTCTCATCACTCCAGCTACCCAGACCAGGACAATCATCCCTCTCTCATCACTCCAGCTACCCAGACCAGGACAGTCATCCATCGACAGCACTATGCAGTCAGTTACACTGGTCATCCTTGCATGCATCCTCGTTGCTCATGTCGAAGGTAAGATCTCTTCACTTCAAAAGCTAACTGCATTGTACAGAACTTGCAAACCCAGTATTATAGGCATGAATGTGAATTTGAAATGATTCGTTCAGATGATGGTCATGGAGGTTATGCATTTTTCATGAATACACTAACAAAAGGTACTACTGTACAGACAATCAAACAAGCTAAATTTTCACACACACATGATGGCTGACAACGTTAAATATGTATTTAAGGGCTTTGTAGGTCATATTAGGATAGTATTAATTTGTTAAATGTTCATGATTACCATTTTTGTTTAAAGTTTTTTTTAAGTTTTATAAATGAAAAATACTTTCTCCACAGGTAGAGGAAGTAACGTCATGAAATGCTTCTGCCAGGATAAAGGAGTTGACCGCGTGAACCTTAGGCTCGTGGTGAAGCTGGAGTTCCACGCGCCCAGCAGCTACTGTCCTCAGCTGGAGATGATGTACGTGTGGAATGTAAACATACCAACATCACTGCGTGTTGTGCTGTGTAACCTGGAACTGAGATTGATGACACGTGTGTGTGTAGATAGGAGAGCACGGAGACGGACAGGCTCGACAATTTAACATGATTGGATTCAATTCAATGTAGAATACAATCAACAATAAGATTGAATTGAATCCAATCATGTTCAGTTTGTTCAGTTATATTGTGTGGGATGCTGACTACTGTGCTGACTACTCTACTACTCTACGGCAATTGTACCTGTCTGGTGTGTATTTTAATGTGAGGTTGTATCCTACTAATAATAGAAAATAACTTTCCCACAAAAGAAAAGACCGGTTTGGCATCTGACGATTTACCACAGAGGCGAGGCTTAATTACCTTCCAGTCCCGCGAAGCAAGGACGGCCTGTAACGTCCTTTCGGTCACCTGCGAAAAGCCCCAGAGTTTTCCAGTCTTGCTCATTGTTCGTTTATATTTTAGTACAATTATTTTTAGTATTTTTGTACAAAAATGAAAGTAGTAAACGTGTAGCGTGGGCTACGTGAAGGTGTGAGCCGTGCAAAAACTAAAACTGTGACGCGAGGTGCAGTGAAAACTTCCCAGGTGTGGTGAATTATGTTGAGACCGTACAGTTCCGTCAATCCTCCCTATTAGTCTTCGAGTTAGACGCATAGCATCTCTCTTTCCTCCTATCTGGCATAATATCAGACCTGTGGTACATCTTTATTAAGAAGCCCACCAAAACACCGAAAGTGTCTTCCCGCTGTAACATAAAATTAAAAAAACACACGCTCTCCTCCGTTTGACCTACGTCACACAGTTAAAGGGATAGCTCCGCCCCTATTGAGGAACCGTCAATAAATGACGTAGCCGGTGCCAGTATAAAACAAATATGTAAACCCCAAACAAATGTATATGTAACATTATTATAACACAAAGAGCGCTACTGCTTCACCAACAACAGTGCGGTGTGTGTGTAATAGCTTCCTCAGCGTCTAACTGTCTCTGTCCTGTATGTTCAGAATCTTCTTGAAAAAAGGAGGGAAAGTCTGCCTGAATCCCGAGTCTCAGATGGCCAAGAACTTAGTGCAGGAAGCCATGAGGAACAGGTGAGGTTAATGACTGTAGTCAATCCCAATAACCTACAGTTAAAAAAACTTTACTCACACCCTCAGACAGTTGGTTTTTATGCTTTAATCGGCTTCTAGCAAAGTACAATAACGTTGTAATCTTTGTTATTCCTTTTTTTAGGAGTTCGGTTTTAGGAACTCAGACACCTTCTATGTGAGCTGGACCTGAGGAGGACAAACTGACGAGGGTGTACTGATATTCACTGATAATCAATCCAAATATGAACAAAAGTAACTTTGTTTGTCATATTGTTAATCTTATTCCATTCAGAGGTGTGTGGCTCTGTAGCTGTCGTCAGTCCTGAGCTGGTGGGCAGCTGGGTCTGTAGGGGCGATGAGAGTAATACCACTAGCTGACCCTAGGTGGCGCTGTGACATAAATAAAACTTCTCAGCTGCTCAACGTGGCCTAAAATGCTGACATGTAAAACCACAACCATCATTTTTCTTCCTGTGTGACGAAATCTTGTGAGGAGTTCATGGTTTATGAACCCAGTGTCCAGGCTGCAGTCCTGTCCGTGGACAATGCTTTGAGTCTGTGGTCTGTTACTGCTTATTACTCAATAAATGAAACATTACCACTGACACTGTGCAGTAGCCAGGTCGACTTAAAGATGACATAGTGAGAGATGAGATGTTAAATCTTGGAAATGTAAATACAAATGTTTAATACAGTGCTAAATGTCATAAAACTACAAGGAGTATGGCAGGAGGGTACAAAACAGTATGAAAATGAGCTGTCATCAAGCGAGGTGCCCTGACGTTACTGTACGATGATAATGGAAACACTTAACAGGAAACAATAATACTGTCAGTTAAGAATCAAGTGTATAAAATTTGGAATTTTAAATCATTAACATACCATGATGCAATCATGTCACAGCTAGTTACTAAGTGCTGAACACAACACAATTTCACTTTGACCTCACATGAACACATGCGTGATCCTGTCATAAAGACACAGAGGACCTAGACAGGATAAAACATGGCTGAAATTGACAGATCACAACTACACTTCCACAACTAGCAGGCAGACACAAAAAACTCCAGAGACAGTTTGCACCAAGTGAACCATCCTAAAGGCTGAGCACAATACGAACACCATCTTGGACTGCCATCTCCAACCAATCATAGAGCAGACATTTTATAACACTGATTCTGCTCTGTGGGTGTGTGGGAGAGGAGCATGAGACGATCAACAAAACTGATGCACAGTTCCTGCGTGCTAGCTACAGGCCCGGCTCTGCCGCTAACTACAGGCCCGGCTCTGCCGCTAGCTACAGGCCCGGCTCTGCCGCTAGCTACAGACCCGGCTCTGCCGCTAGCTACAGACCCGGCTCTGCCGCTAGCTACAGACCCGGCTCTGCCGCTAGCTACAGGCCCGGCTCTGCCGCTAGCTACAGGCCCGGCTCTGCCGCTAGCTACAGGCCCGGCTCTGCCGCTAGCTACAGGCCCGGCTCTGCAGGCTTTTGTGATGCCAGGTTTGAGACGTGAATATAAATCTTTACGGCACCTACGAATGTGAGGTCACATGTTGGGAAACACAATGTGGTTAAGAGACCCCATAGCTGTGATTGTTAAATAATCATAACACACCACAGAGAGCTTCTCTTTCAGCTCATTAAACTGTTCCTTCAGCAACTGGAGGATATGGCACAGAGATCGCTATTCGTTTGTAACAGTGAGAAAAAAGAGAAAAATGGAAAAGGCAGAAGGCCAGTGATAAAGCTGCCAACGTCCTGTTATTAACACTGGTCAAATCTGATCAGTTTTACATTTACATTTAGTCATTTACATTTAGCAGACGCTCTTATCCAGAGCGTTTTGCATGCATCACTGAAGGTGTCACAACAAAAATAGGTTGTGTTAAGTTTAGTTTTACCACGATATTAGCTTCAGTAGTCTGTTAGTTGTCCACATGTAGCACAACTACATTTTTTAGCGCGTCAGTAGTTTGGCACCAGCACATCATACACAACCTTCCGTTTTAGTTTTCAAGTGCCTTTGTGCTGATTGGGTAGTGGTCTTCCTGACTCACTGCCCCTGTGCATCCTGGGAGTTGGAGTCTTGGGCCCCTCCCACCAGAAGCAGTTCAGGCGAGCGCAGGAACACCACCATGACGGTGATGTTGTCACTGGAGCCGGCAGCCTTGGCATGAGCCACCAGCTGCCGGGCCACGTCCTCGCCCAACAGGCCCCGAGGCTCCTCCCCCTCCCCCCTAGGCTCCTCCCCCTGAGGCTCCTCCCCCTCCAGGGGCTCCCTGTGCTTGCGGAGCGCCCCAAGGACCAGTTGTGGGACTTCTTCTGAACTCACGGTGTCAAAGAAGCCATCACACGCCAGGAGAACATAGTCCTCATTGCCGGTCAGCCGTGTGGACGAGCAGTCAGCATCTCCGGACACGTACGGCTTCTGGTCAAAGTCCCCTGCAGAGAGACAGGAGTCAGGATCCTCACAGAGAGAAGGGTCCAGCCATGTCGAACAGCAATTATGATGCTTGTTACAAAAGCAAACCTCCAGGTGTGGCACCTAGCAGTGGTATCCGAACAATACAAACCACAACATTTCTCTGAAGTTTGGACACACGGTCCTGTGATACGGAACACAGACTACATGTGACGCTACTGACCGATGGCCCTGGAGACGGCGTACGTGCCGTTAACACGCCAGCAGCCCATGAAGGTGATGCAGCCGCCCAGACCCTCGATCCTCTCCCTCTCGTCCTGGGCACGGGAGGAGGGAGGGAGGGAGAGGGAGGGGTGGAGGATAGAGAGATGGCATTCAGAGAGGGAGGAGACACTGAATGGAGGGCCACTGTAGGTTGTATTCATGTTGTAACAGAATCCCACATATACAGCAGCCTAACTGTAACACAGGGAAGGAGAGTGCGTGTGTGTCTCAGCTCTCTCAGGCTTGTGTGTGTGTGTGTGTCTCACCTCTCTCTCAGGCTTGTGTGTGTGTGTGTGTCTCACCTCTCTCTCAGGCTTGTGTGTGTGTGTGTGTGTGTCTCACCTCTCTCTCAGGCTTGTGTCTGTGTGTGTGTGTGTCTCACCTCTCTCTCAGGCTTGTGTCTGTGTGTCTCACCTCTCTCTCAGGCTTGTGTCTGTGTGTGTGTGTGTGTGTGTGTCTCACCTCTCTCTCAGGCTTGTGTGTGTGTGTGTGTGTCTCACCTCTCTCTCAGGCTTGTGTGTGTGTGTGTGTGTCTCACCTCTCTCTCAGGCTTGTGTGTGTGTGTGTGTGTCTCACCTCTCTCTCAGGCTTGTGTGTGTGTGTGTGTGTCTCACCTCTCTCTCAGGTTTGTGTGGGTCCATGAGGGTGATGGCCTGCCCCCCCCTCACCAGCAGGGCCTGAGAGTCTCCCAGCCAGGCCACCGTCAGAGCCTCGCCCTGCAGGAGCACGGCAACGCCCGTACTGCCGCTACGCAGGCGCTGAACACACACACCGAGTCAAACACCACACACACACACACACCGAGTCAAACACCACACACACACACCGAGTCAAACACCACACACACAGTCAGCCCTTCTCAGTGTCATCTGACCCTTAAATCATTTCTGCTCCATGAACCTGTTGCTCCAGAAAACCCAACCCAGCATGAAAATACATACATCCCTGAAACACAGGAAACACATGCCCAGCTAGTTCAGGTGCTATTATGCAGCGTACCTCCCTCCTGGCTTTGCCTCTGAACATGTGGTCTGTGCGTGTGAAGGCCTCCTTGAAGGCAGTGTCCGGGTCCGAGGCCAGCGCCCCCTGTTGGCCCAGCAGCACGTGCAGGTGGGTGGCAGCGTAGTTGGCCGCGTCCATGCCCCCGTGCCCGTCGAACACGGCGTAGTACTGGCGAGCAGTCCCGTCCTGCAGAGAGACCAGCACAGTATTGAGGACACTAACAAGCTCCCAGCAAGTTCGAGAAATACATTTAAGGCTTTTTTTATGTTTTATTGGACCGTTTGAAGTGTGACAGGAAAGGCAGGGCGAGACAGAGAGGGGAAGACATGCAGCAAAAGGCCCAGGCTGGATTCAAACCCAGGTGGCCTCAGCCTACGTGGCACGCTCAGTTATCCGGTGAGCTACCGGGACACCCTGGATGGAACAGATGAAACACCCTGACCCTAACCCTGACCCTAACCCTGACCCTGACCCTAACCCTGACCCTGACCCTAACCCTGACCCTAACCCTAACCCTGACCCTAACCCTGACCCTAACCCTGACCCTAACCCTGACCCTAACCCTGACCCTAACCCTGACCCTAACCCTGACCCTGACCCTAACCCTGACCCTAACCCTGACCCTAACTCTGACCCTAACCCTGACTTTGACCCTGACCCTGACCACGTCTGACCTGGGGAAGATCATACCTGAAGGCCGAGGAGCTGGTTGAAGTGGGCGAGCGCCACATGGCGGTCCTCCATCTTCCTGCGGGAGTTCCTGATGGCGTGAGCGGAGCACAGTGGGACGAGGGGCGGGGCTTCGGGGAGGGCGGGGAGACGTTGGTGCCAGGCCACACCCACCTCCCGCAGCTTGTTGAAGAACAGACGCTGGGCGTTCTCCGAATGGAGCACTGCGGACGAGAGTTAGGACGAGGGTTAGGACGAGAGTTAGGACGAGAGTTAGGACGAGGGTTAGGACGAGAGTTAGGACGAGAGTTAGGACGAGGGTTAGGACGAGAGTTAGGACGAGGGTTAGGACGAGAGTTAGGACGAGAGTTAGGACGAGAATTAGGACGAGGGTTAGGAGGAGAGTTCGGACGAGAGTTCGGACGAGAGTTAGGACGAGAGTTAGGACGAGAGTTAGGACGAGAGTTAGGACGAGAGTTAGGACGAGAGTTAGGACGAGAGTTAGGGCTACAGCTCTGTGGACGAGGGTTATGGGTACAGTCTGCTATTCAGTGATCATCACTGGAGAGAACTGAATTATCGTGGTTTACCAGAGGGCAGACATGGGTAGTCAAAT
Organism: Osmerus eperlanus; assembly: GCF_963692335.1. Classification (NCBI taxonomy): domain Eukaryota; kingdom Metazoa; phylum Chordata; class Actinopteri; order Osmeriformes; family Osmeridae; genus Osmerus; species Osmerus eperlanus. Next base: position 10,229,928 of record NC_085042.1, on the reverse strand, counting down.
GAAGAGTAGTGTAGCACAGAGCTCTGAGCCAACACAAGAAAACATGGACGGATTAATATGGTGAATTAAAAGTATTGATAAGAACACAACAGTCTCTCTGCTCGTAACCAAATCAGGCTTTTACAGAAATTTGACTACACACTGAAGCCACATTTGGGTTAGAGATTAGCTTGCTTATCCTGCCAACGACACTCAACTATGAAACGCAAGCTGGAGGGGGCAAGGGACTCACATAAGGTCAGGGTTGGGGTGGTTGGGGAGGTTGAGAAGGGTGAGGTTTTCAAGGTGGAGGTTTGGAAGGGGCTTAGGAGTTAGAGGTTAGGGGTCAGGATTAGGGGTTTGGGACTCACATAATACTTGTTCTCCATCCTGCTGCTGGGCATCTTTGGGGCAGTGGAGAGGTGAAAGGTCACTCTTCAGGAGCTCTGACACCGCAGCCTCACACAGGGCAGCAGCCAGCGACCCCGGGGCCTTCCTAGACCAGACAGCAGGGTGGAAGAGAACAGGATGAGACGAAAGGTGTCAAACACACAGAAGCACACAAGCCTGGGGAAATGTAGACCTCACCAGGTAAAATGTTTGTTTTAGAGATGTGATAGTCAAACATTAAGGGAGCAGAATACAGATCTAGTAACTTTAGCTCCCTGTGTATGAGTTTAGCCAAATACATGAATTAACTAGGAATATATCTGACATTCACTTCTTTATACAATCCTTGGTCCTTATCTAGCCGGTACGTCAGTGTAATGACAAGTCTGTATTACTCTGCTACTGCCAGAGAACTGCGGCGAACGGGAAACACAGAGGGGAGAATCAGGAAGTGGGTATAACAATGGTGATTCCAGACAGGAAATTAGGTCTTGCCGACAGGAAATACCTCACAGGAATATATACAAAAGGACAGATGATGTTCTGCTGCGTAGTGAGCCTCTCTGGCCTGAACGTTTGGGTCTAAACGGATCTTTCACATTTGACAGAAAGCTTCCCAAGGCTCTCAATGCCAAGTTTCTATCCCTTCCCCATCTCCCTCCTCCCATTGGCTGAGACACTACAGCCTCCCTCATCTCCCTCCTCCCAGTGGCTGAGACACTACAGCCTCCCTCATCTCCCTATTCCCATTGGCTGAGACACTACAGCCTCCCTCATCTCCCTCCTCCCATTGGCTGAGACACTACAGCCTCCCTCATCTCCCTCCTCCCATTGGCTGAGACACTACAGCCTCCCTCATCTCCCTCCTCCCATTGGCTGAGACACTACAGCCTTCTCTACTCGTGGAGGGCGGGACAGAGATAGGCGAGGATCAGCTTGCTTTCCCGAGGCAGGAATGTGAGGAATGCTCTCTGTAAACACCAAAACACACACACACCTGGCAACCAGCAGGCGCAGGCCCAGGTCCAGACTGTCCCCCCTCAGCTCATCCAGGGTGGGGGGTCGGCTGGGGGGGGCGAGGGGCAGGGGGACCCCAGGGCCCACGGGAAAAGGGAACTCCTCCACGAACCTCGACAGGAAACATCTGGCCTCCTCCTCCGCTGTGCTGCCCATGCCTGACGTTGGTTAGATCAGAAGAATGTGGGTCTAGTTCTCAACCTCTTTCAGTCAGTCAGTTGTGACGGGTGGGGAAGACTTGTCTTGCAGTGTAACAAACACAACCTACAGCCCTCCCAAGGTTTATGTTGTCCTTGTGGTCATAACACCGGATGAGTTAGCAAACCCCAGGGAAAGCCAGCAGGCCATTTTTTGTGATGCATGCAGCACGCAACCGTGTTGAAATGTACAGGAGCTGCTCATCGAAGGATTTAGCTCCACTGTTGTTTCTGAGCAAGTTCAACATTGAGCAATGGCAATACTTTACATGCTGGACGAGTTGGCCAATTCTTAAAAATACGGGTTCTCTAACTGAATTATTTGGAACACCACAACATACAACGATAACATGTTGCACTGGGACGTTCAATCGCAGGAGGAAATATTTACTTTAGTTGTTGACAGAATGTTTCAATTGCGAGGGCAAGAAGCAGTTCGCTTCGCGGCTAACTTTATATACAAAAGGCAACGAACAACTCACTTCAGCAAGATTGTCTACATAACGTTACTATTTACATGTGCACACAAGTACAATGACAAGATCGTACCTTTGACTATCTCAGCGAGGACACTCCCTTCCCGTGAAGAACAGCCAGAGTTATACAGTTTCTAATATATAAGTCTATATAGCAGCAGCCCCTCCCTCTGCAAAGCAGCAGCCAGCCTCAATAAGGAATCCCTTTTCCGGTTGAGTCATCAAACCTTTTTTCAAAATAAAAAGGTCATAATACAAAAGTCATTTTTACTGTTAAAGTTAACCGAGAGAAATAAGAATATGTAAAATTACTGGTATATTTATAGTCAACATCGGTATTAGAGGCTTTTTCTTACAGCTTTCACTCACAAACATGGTTGAACTAATGGTTGCCTCTGTGGCTGGCTGCAGAGAAAAGCAGCTCTGTGAGAGATTAACACAGGAAAATGGAATCAAAATGTGTTATCAGTATTAGTAAATATAACCTAAACATTAGTGGGGAGACTATTTAGTGTAGCCCCTTTACATAACTGAGATTGACGATATAGGTGTTTCTGGACCTAACCTGGCCAATTCACGTTTATGGCACATCAGCTCATGCTCTTATTCTGTACCCGAATTCGCAAAACCGGAAAGACTATTGAGGGACAAAAACACGATACGAAAATTACTTTCTGCTTTGTTCAAAGATGCTTCACAAGATAATTATGACCGGACACTTCAGTATTTCTGTTCCCTCCCTGTGAGGAATTTATCGTGCCGTTTAACGTTTTTAGTTGGTGTTAGGTTCCACGGATCCAGCGTTATCTGCTTGGCCATTGCGGTTATCTATGGTAGTTCAATAGTATACTGACCTCTGAAAGAATGAACTCATACTTTTCGTAATGATTGTTTTACTAGCATAAATCTGACTAGTGTTAAAAATAGTGGGTATAATGTTTCCATGTCAGATGCGTTAAAATGCTACTTCGATGGTGTTTTTACGCATGGCGTGGGCCGCCACGGATATTTTCTAATTGATTAGATTTTCATTGTAGGCCTACGAATATCTGAAAAGAATATAACTTGTGTAGTTAACTTAATGCTAATTTAACAATGATTCCAGTCAGCTAAACCCGTTGGGCACGAAACAAACAAACAAAAGGTTCTGCATACATGCACTCTCATTACTAAAGTGACATTTCAAAGAATATTAAACCTGACCTTGGAGTAACACGCTCACAGCCTTCCCCCTGTTTTTGGTTTTGCCCTGCCCAGGTGTTTCCTTGTGTCTGTCATTGTCTTCGCCTGTGTCTCGTAGAGTGGTTTAAGTTCTCGTTAATGTTATTAACTCCACCTTCAAGAAAAGGCTCAAGACGCACTTGTTCCGGGAGTACAACGGTACTTAGGAATGGTTCGCTTGACCCGATGTTAGTTTCCTCAAGGATCACAATGACTCTTGCTTAGAGACTTGTTGCTCTTGTGGTAACTGATTTAAAATGTTTGTACTCGCTGTGATATATTGTTTTTATTATTGTTGCTAGCGGTTCATGTTGTTTAATTGTAACTTGTTTCGCAAGTTTTTGTGGCTATCTTGTTGTTATGATCAGTGACCTATGCACTTTGTAAAGCTCTCTCTTGGAAGTCGCTTTGGATAAGAGCGTCTGCTAAATGAATAAATGTAAATGTTATTGGGTGTCACCAGTGTCTTGCTTGGTTCTGTGTATTTAGGTTCCTGTTTTGTGTCAAGTTTTTTTCTTGTCTTTGCCTATGTTACTGTGTGAGTATGCTGCCTGTTTCCCAGTTTGCAATAAAAGTTTAAACCCTTGTTTTTGGAACCCTGTCCATCTCCTGCGTTTGGGTCCAACACCTGCACTCATTTGTAACAACAGCTTATGTGAATGAATAGCTTTTATAAATACAGTATCATGAAATACAAATGAACATGTACTTTGTGAAACTGTCATCATGGCCTGTTGGTGTTGGCCTTTGTTTTTTGTCTCAATTAAAAATATCATAAAAATGGATCAATATTGAACACGGTCATTTATTAGTATATTTTAAAAAGGACAGGACATAGATATCCTATAGTAGGCTACATGGTTTACAAATGTAAGCTTTTCAATGCTGCCAAGACTCATGCTTACTTTAATGAACTATTCTTCTCTCACAGGTGTCACATCTAATGACCTTCAAAAGCGCATCATTGGTGGAAAAAACTGTCTTTCAACTGAACGTCCATGTAGTTGTGGAACAGGTCAAGAAAATCAATTGGATTACTTACGAAGTGAATGGATGTGGAGGCTCCCTGATCAGTCCTGAATGGGTTATTACAGCTGGTCACTGCAGTACTAACACAGCTGAATGGTGAGGAAAAGGCAATTATACGTGAATATGATTAATTATGATTATGTATCACTAGTGTTCCAGGCATGTTATCAGACATCTTGTGTCCTCCTCCACCTCTCTCAGGGAGTTGACATCTTGTGTCCTCCTCCACCTCTCTCAGGGAGTTGAACATCTTGTGTCCTCCTCCACCTCTCTCAGGGAGTTGAACATCTTGTGTCCTCCTCCACCTCTCTCAGGGAGTTGACATCTTGTGTCCTCCTCCACCTCTCAGGGAGTTGACATCTTGTGTCCTCCTCCACCTCTCTCAGGGAGTTGACATCTTGTGTCCTCCTCCACCTCTCTCAGGGAGTTGACATCTTGTGTCCTCCTCCACCTCTCTCAGGGAGTTGACATCTTGTGTCCTCCTCCACCTCTCTCAGGGAGTTGACATCTTGTGTCCTCCTCCACCTCTCTCAGGGAGTTGACATCTTGTGTCCTCCTCCACCTCTCTCAGGGAGTTGAACATCTTGTGTCCTCCTCCACCTCTCTCAGGGAGTTGACATCTTGTGTCCTCCTCCACCTCTCTCAGGGAGTTGACATCTTGTGTCCTCCTCCACCTCTCTCAGGGAGTTGAACATCTTGTGTCCTCCTCCACCTCTCTCAGGGAGTTGACATCTTGTGTCCTCCTCCACCTCTCTCAGGGAGTTGACATCTTGTGTCCTCCTCCACCTCTCTCAGGGAGTTGAACATCTTGTGTCCTCCTCCACCTCTCTCAGGGAGTTGACATCTTGTGTCCTCCTCCACCTCTCTCAGGGAGTTGACATCTTGTATCCTCCTCCACCTCTCTCAGGGAGTTGACATCTTGTGTCCTCCTCCACCTCTCTCAGGGAGTTGACATCTTGTGTCCTCCTCCACCTCTCTCAGGGAGTTGACATCTTGTGTCCTCCTCCACCTCTCTCAGGGAGTTGAACATCTTGTGTCCTCCTCCACCTCTCTCAGGGAGTTGACATCTTGTGTCCTCCTCCACCTCTCTCAGGGAGTTGACATCTTGTGTCCTCCTCCACCTCTCTCAGGGAGTTGAACATCTTGTGTCCTCCTCCACCTCTCTCAGGGAGTTGACATCTTGTGTCCTCCTCCACCTCTCTCAGGGAGTTGACATCTTGTGTCCTCCTCCACCTCTCTCAGGGAGTTGACATCTTGTGTCCTCCTCCACCTCTCTCAGGGAGTTGACATCTTGTGTCCTCCTCCACCTCTCTCAGGGAGTTGACATCTTGTGTCCTCCTCCACCTCTCTCAGGGAGTTGAACATCTTGTGTCCTCCTCCACCTCTCTCAGGGAGTTGACATCTTGTGTCCTCCTCCACCTCTCTCAGGGAGTTGAACATCTTGTGTCCTCCTCCACCTCTCTCAGGGTATGTTATCAGGTATGTTATCAGACATCTTGTGTCCTCCTCCACCTCTCTCAGGGTATGTTATCAGGTATGTTATCAGACATCTTGTGTCCTCCTCCACCTCTCTCAGGGTATGTTATCAGGTATGTTATCAGACATCTTGTGTCCTCCTCCACCTCTCTCAGGGTATGTTATCAGGTATGTTATCAGACATCTTGTGTCCTCCTCCACCTCTCTCAGGGAGTTGACATCTTGTGTCCTCCTCCACCTCTCTCAGGGAGTTGACATCTTGTGTCCTCCTCCACCTCTCTCAGGGAGTTGACCGTCAAAATAGGGAAGCACACAGACGCACACTGGATAGTAAAGGCAAAAACAAATGTCATCGATTTTTTCAATTCAGTTTTTAAGCAAGTAATACCAAGCGATCATCAGTTTGTCTACAAAAAAGACAACAAGGGACATGATCTCCTCCTGATTAAGCTCCCAAAACTAGTACCCGAGTCTCAACCCACCATTCAACCTCCTCCTGTTGCCAGCTGTGCAACACCAGCTGTGGATACGACAGTGAAGGTCGGAGGCTGGGCTGCGACGACTTATGATCCATGGAGCGAGGTAACACCTGCATGACAGGCCCCACTAACAACATACTGAAGTACAAACGTTATCAATGTTTCAGAACGGACTATATATTTTAACATTTTAACCCATAGGAAAAGATACGCCTGCTAAACTACAGTGTGCTGAAACAACAGTCCAAGCCTGTGAGCCTAAATACGTGAAAGATTACTCCAAAGTTTTGTTTAGTGACGATCAACATTTCCTTTGTACCAGTGTTAAACCTGTGCAACAATGTAAGGTAAGACCTTTTAATATATCCTCATGAATAATGTTGCTATTTGAATGTAGTTTAGATTGAGAGGTGGGAGGGATCTCAGTGAGAGACAGGGTGCCTCATCTTTACCTCCAGATATGTCCGATTTTAAACTTGTTAACAGAAATACAATATTGTTTTTAAGTTTCATTGTTTATCATTGCTTTTTTATAGGCCTGCTGTCTCTGTGCATATTTTGATTTTCACTTATCTTCTCTTATAGGGAGACTCAGGGGGAGGTCTTGAGTACAATGATCAGCTATATGGAGTTCAGTCTGGTGCTGCGAAGGCAGTATTTTACGCACATTCATTTTACATGGATCTCTGCCATCCAGGCTACCGAACATGGATTAAAGCCACAGCTGGGGTGTAACTGCCTCAGAGACCAGCAAGGCTGCTGCTGCTGTCTGATAATAAAGAGATCTCAGATCTCCCTGCATGAACTTCCTGTCTGTGTCTCTGTTCTCATCAACATCACTAAGTTACCAACATCACTAAGTTATCAACATATATTTAAGTTATCACTGAGTTATCCTTTCCGCCACGTCCAGGGGTCTTCAAGGGCTAAAAATGGAAAACATGAATGAAACGTAGATTAAACAAGAAAAAAAGACATTTAATTCCACAAGGAAATTATACTACAGTCGGTTCAACTTTAGAAGACTGTAAACCTCTACACAAAGTAAGCGGCTAGGGCGGCCATCTTGTCTCTGGGTTTCTTGGGGTTGCCCCTGCGCCCCCTGCCCCTGCCCCGGCCCCCCCGCCTGGCGCCCCCCCCCCGGTGCATGGGGTGTCTCATGGTGGCGTGCTTCAGCTCCACCAGGTCCTGGAACACCGGGTCACAGAACACACAGCCGCTGTGCTGGGTCTCCCCTGCAGGCAGCGGGGAGCGCGTCTTGTTGAAGTCCACCGCCACCAGGGAGGCGTCGCAGGCCTCACAGCTCTCCTGCGCCACCTGCAGGAGCGGAGGGGAACAGGAGCGGGGGTGAGGAGGGAGATAAGGAGGGGAAGATAATAAAATCAGTCAACTTCGAATAATCCCACACACACACACACATGGTATCCATACATGCAACACATCCTACAACAACAACACAAAAACAAGAATAATAACAGATAAAAGTACCAAAACAGAACCAGAACTCCAGTTAAGACTCCAGATTGCAGAGCATTCCGTTTTAGAATCAAAAACACAAGGCCAGTGGTGTCCTTACCTGCACCCTGTGTGCATGCTCAAAGAAGTGCACCAGCACGTTACACCTGTTACAGGCCATCCTCCACTTGGGCGCTGAGGTGGGGTCCAGCACCAGCACTCCCCCCTCACACTCCACACACTGAGAGATGCCCAGAGAGCCCAGGGAGTGCTGGCAGGACGGGTGGGTGCACTCGTTACACCCCATACCTGACAGGGGGGGGGGGGGAGAGGTGCAGGGGAGAGAGGAGAGAGGTGCAGGGGAGAGAGGAGAGAGGTGCAGGGGAGAGAGAAGAGAGAGGTGCAGGGGAGAGAGAAGAGAGGTGCAGGGGAGAGAGAAGAGAGGTGCAGGGGAGAGAGAAGAGAGAGGTGCAGGGGAGAGAGAAGAGAGGTGCAGGGGAGAGAGAAGAGAGAGGTGCAGGGGAGAGAGAAGAGAGAGGTGCAGGGGAGAGAGAAGAGAGAGGTGCAGGGGAGAGAGAAGAGAGAGGTGCAGGGGAGAGAGAAGAGAGAGGTGCAGGGGAGAGAGAAGAGAGAGGTGCAGGGGAGAGAGAAGAGAGGTGCAGGGGAGAGAGAAGAGAGATGCAGGGGAGAGAGAAGAGAGGTGCAGGGGAGAGAGAAGAGAGATGCAGGGGAGAGAGGAGAGAGGTGCAGGGGAGAGAGAAGAGAGGTGCAGGGGAGAGAGAAGAGAGATGCAGGGGAGAGAGAAGAGAGGTGCAGGGGAGAGAGAAGAGAGGTGCAGGGGAGAGAGAAGAGAGATGCAGGGGAGAGAGAAGAGAGGTGCAGGGGAGAGAGAAGAGAGGTGCAGGGGAGAGAGAAGAGAGATGCAGGGGAGAGAGAAGAGAGGTGCAGGGGAGAGAGAAGAGAGAGGTGCAGGGGAGAGAGAAGAGAGAGGTGCAGGGGAGAGAGAAGAGAGAGGTGCATGGGAGAGAGAAGAGAGATGCAGGGGAGAGAGGAGAGAGGTGCAGGGGAGAGAGAAGAGAGGTGCAGGGGAGAGAGAAGAGAGGTGCAGGGGAGAGAGAAGAGAGATGCAGGGGAGAGAGGAGAGAGGTGCAGGGGAGAGAGAAGAGAGGTGCAGGGGAGAGAGAAGAGAGATGCAGGGGAGAGAGAAGAGAGGTGCAGGGGAGAGAGAAGAGAGAGGTGCAGGGGAGAGAGAAGAGAGAGGTGCATGGGAGAGAGGAGAGAGGTGCAGGGGAGAGAGAAGAGAGGTGCAGGGGAGAGAGAAGAGAGAGGTGCAGGGGAGAGAGAAGAGAGAGGTGCAGGGGAGAGAGAAGAGAGAGGTGCATGGGAGAGAGAAGAGAGATGCAGGGGAGAGAGGAGAGAGGTGCAGGGGAGAGAGAAGAGAGGTGCAGGGGAGAGAGAAGAGAGGTGCAGGGGAGAGAGAAGAGAGATGCAGGGGAGAGAGGAGAGAGGTGCAGGGGAGAGAGAAGAGAGATGCAGGGGAGAGAAGAGAGAGGTGCAGGGGAGAGAGAAGAGAGGTGCAGGGGAGAGAAGAGAGAGGTGCAGGGGAGAGAGAAGAGAGATGCAGGGGAGAGAGGAGAGAGATGCAGGGGAGAGAGAAGAGAGAGATGCAGGGGAGAGAGATGGAGGCACAGCATTATACAGAAGCAGAACATGATCAGACTCAGTGTTCATGTGCCTGAAATGGTTCATGTACCAAACCACACTAATCAGCAACATTAGGAAATGCCAACAGCATCTACAGATGAAGGAACACACACACACACACCACACACTCATTCCTTGGTTGTCTGACCCCCACCCCCAGCCCCCGCCCCCCAGACAGACCTTTCTTCATGTCTCTGAAGGGGGGGTTGCTGAAGCAGTAGGGGCAGAGGGGGTAGCTCTTCCCCCGGGAGCCGGAGGTCCACAGCACCAGCTCAAAGTCGTCCAGAGGGCAGCGCAGTTCCTTGTACAGCTTGATGGCTCCGTTCTGAGGCAGGCTGTACGTCTCATCACAGTGGGAGCAGTGGAGCCTGCTGGGCCTGGCCTGCACACACCAGGGGGGGGGAACTGCCTTATCATCTGAACGGCCAATGAGAAACTGCTTTTTCAGCTGGTCAGCCAATCAGAAACTGCTTCATTCACAAGTCTAGCAAACATGAAGTGGTGAAATACACAGACACGACCAGGCTAGGAGGCTTTTGGCCTCTACACCTACTGTAGGAGAGGGAGGGCCAGCAGGAGGAGAAATAACACAGACAGGCTAAGGTGTGTTGGTGGCGTGGCAATCAGACCCAACTGACGACTAAGCGCCTCGATTAGCATGGGGGAGGGTTAGCATGGGGGAGGGTTAGCATGGGGGAGGGTTAGCATGGGGGAGGGTTAGCATGGGGGAGGGTTAGCATGGGGGAGGGTTAGCATGGGGGAGGGTTAGCATGGGGGAGGGTTAGCATGGGGGAGGGTTAGCATGGGGGAGGGTTAGCATGGGGGAGGGTTAGCATGGGGGAGGGTTAGCATGGGGGAGGGTTAGCATGGGGGAGGGTTAGCATGGGGGAGGGTTAGCATGGGGGAGGGTTAGCATGGGGGAGGGTTAGCATGGGGGAGGGTTAGCAGGGCTGACCTGGATGTACTTCATGAAGCGGTGGCACTTGCCGCAGCGGGACAGGGGCTTCCCGCTGGCGGCGATGGGAGAGAAGGAGACCTCCATCAGCTCGTCCATACCTGGAGACCACAAGAGACAGGAACAGGAACCGTGCAGACAGAACTCCCCTAGTGCCTTCCAGAACTCCCCTGATCTACCTCTCATTCTAACCATCACAGGGTGGGTGGAGGAGGGTCTGACTCACTGGGGATGGAGTCGACAAAGTAGTGGAACTTCCTCTTGAAGATGTCCAGCGTGTGCTGCAGGACCTGCTGGAAGTTGGCCTGGCCCTGCGCTATCAGGGTCAGCTGCTTCTCCACAGCACTGCGGATGGTAGGCAGGACCAGCTCCGCATCTGAGGCGAGGGAGGGGGGAGAGAGGGAGGGAGCATCAGACAGAGAGAGAAAGGGAAGGCATACTCTGTCATCATTTTGTTCATGTTAGAAAATGAGGCTAATAACACTCCACACACACCCCGTGTTCCCCAGACCCCGTGTTCCACACACCCTGTGTTCCCCACACCCCGTGTTCCCCACACCCCGTGTTCCACACACCCCGTGTTCCACACACCTGTCTTGTAGTAGCCGTGCACCAGCACGATGCCCAGGTTGGTGGGTTTGAGCTTGCGTCCGTTCTCCACCGTCACATAGTTCCTCTGACACACGTTGTTGATGTGGACAGGGATGCTGGCGTCAGTGCCTGGAGGACGGGAGCAGGTCAGGGTGTGTGTGTGTATGTTAGGGTCCAGGTACCAGCAGACTGGTACAAAGCTGGGAATAGCATTTACTCTTATATTATTCAATTACTCTTTTATAACTGAATCTATAGAGGTTGAATGTGTTATAATAACATTTACATTTACATTTAGCAGACGCTCTTATCCAGAGCGACTTACAGTAAGTACAGGGACATTCCCCCGAGGCAAGTAGGGTGAAGTGCCTTGCCCAAAAACACAACGGCCGGGGATCGAACTGGCAACCTTCAGATTACTAGCCCGATTCCCTAACCGCTCAGTCACCTGACTCCATAACAGTGCAGAGAAATAAATACAGTAAATAGATTACATAAAAAGTATATAATAAAAATAGAAAGGGGAAGAATCTAGGAGGTCTGCTGGTGTGTGCTGAACACAGCTGAGCTGACTGACCGATGCCATGTTTCTGAACACAGGTGAACACAGCTGACTGACCGATGCCATGTTTCTGAACACAGGTGAACACAGCTGACTGACCGATGCCATGTTTCTGAACACAGGTGAACACAGCTGACTGACCGATGCCATGTTTCTCCATGAGGGTGATGAGCTCAGACTCAGTCAGGTAGTCTGGAGGGCTGGTCTGCTTCTCCACCAGCCTGATGTCCTCCACGCTGAACACGTCCCCGCGCTCACACACCGGCATGGCCTCTTCCAGGGGGATGCCCTGCCACGGCATCACCTCCGTGAACCCTGGAGGGTCACACACACACACGTTACTGAACTACACACACACACGTTACTGAACTACACACACACACGTTACTGAACTACACACACACACGTTACTGAACTACACACACACACGTTACTGAACTACACACACACACGTTACTGAACTACACACACACACGTTACTGAACTACACACACACACGTTACTGAACTACACACACACACGTTACTGAACTACACACACACACGTTACTGAACTACACACACACACGTTACTGAACTACACACACACACGTTACTGAACTACACACACACACGTTACTGAACTACACACACACACGTTACTGAACTACACACACACGTTACTGAACTACACACACACGTTACTGAACTACACACACACGTTACTGAACTACACACACACACACACGTTACTGAACTACACACACACACACACGTTACTGAACTACACACACACGTTACTGAACTACACACACACACGTTACTGAACTACACACACACACACGTTACTGAACTACACACACACACACGTTACTGAACTACACACACACACGTTACTGAACTACACACACACACACACACACACGTTACTGAACTACACACACACACACGTTACTGAACTACACACACACACACGTTACTGAACTACACACACACACACACGTTACTGAACTACACACACACACACACACGCACACACGTTACTGAACTACACACACACACACACGTTACTGAACTAAACACACACACACGTTAGTTTACGTAAAAACATCTACATCATCTGGTGGATAATATGGACCCAGACCTTACCAGTAGATCTGGAGTCAGACCTTACCAGTAGATCTGGAGTCAGACCTTACCAGTGGATCTGCAGTCAGACCTTACCAGTAGATCTGGAGTCAGACCTTACCAGTAGATCTGGAGTCAGGCCTTACCGGTAGATCTGGAGTCAGGCCTTACCAGTAGATCTGGAGTCAGACCTTACCAGTAGATCTGCAGTCAGACCTTACCAGTAGATCTGGAATCAAACCTTACCAGTAGACCTGGAATCAGGCCTTACCAGTAGATCTGGAGTCAGACCTTACCAGTAGATCTGGAGTCAGGCCTTACCGGTAGATCTGGAGTCAGACCTTACCAGTAGATCTGGAGTCAGACCTTACCAGTAGATCTGGAGTCAGACCTTACCAGTGGATCTGCAGTCAGACCTTACCAGTAGATCTGGAGTCAGACCTTACCAGTAGATCTGGAGTCAGGCCTTACCGGTAGATCTGGAGTCAGGCCTTACCAGTAGATCTGGAGTCAGACCTTACCAGTAGATCTGCAGTCAGACCTTACCAGTAGATCTGGAATCAAACCTTACCAGTAGACCTGGAATCAGGCCTTACCAGTAGATCTGGAGTCAGACCTTACCAGTAGATCTGGAGTCAGGCCTTACCGGTAGATCTGGAGTCAGACCTTACCAGTAGATCTGGAGTCAGGCCTTACCGGTAGATCTGGAGTCAGACCTTAGCGGTAGATCTGGAGTCAGGCCTTACCGGTAGATCTGGAGTCAGACCTTACCAGTAGATCTGGAGTCAGGCCTTACCGGTAGATCTGGAGTCAGACCTTACCAGTAGATCTGGAGTCAGGCCTTACCGGTAGATCTGGAGTCAGACCTTACCGGTAGATCTGGAGTCAGACCTTACCAGTAGATCTGGAGTCAGGCCTTACCGGCTGAGATGAGGGTCTTGCCGCTGCAGGAGAAGGTCTCGGAGGCGATGGTGAAGGTGATGGTGGTCTGGAGGTACTTGCAGTCCTTGCTGATGGTGGCGATGAAGTGTCGGGTGATGTACTCAAACAGGCGCCAGCCATCACTTCCTGCAGGGAGAAAGAGACAAACCCCTCATTAGCTTTAAATGCAGTATCATGATAACTGAAGAAGTCTGTCAACACGAGCATTACACATGCATAATATATCATCTATATGTCCATGTAGAAGCGCCCACCCAGCTCGCTCTCTGAGGCTGCCCTCATGGGGGTGATGGGGGGGTGGTCGCCCGCGTCTGATCCCTTCCTGGGCCGGTTCAGACCCTCCGACAGCAGGGCCTTCACCTGGGGGGACAAACCAACACCATTCATGCACCCGCATAGGGTTTTCAAGTATGTGTGTGTGTGTATACACATGTCTGTATGTGTGTGTGTGTGTGACTGTGTCCTGGCCCTGCTCACCTCCTGAGCCCAGTAGGGGTGGCTGTGTGTGTGTGTGTGTGTGTGTGTGTGTAACTGTGTCCTGGCGCTGCTCACCTCCTGAGCCCAGTAGGGGTGGCTGGCCTGCTGCTTCAGCGCCCCCTTCAGGTCAAAGTTGTCATGGTACTGCGTGGTCTCTGTGCGGGGGTAGCTGATGTAGCCCTGAGTGTACAGCCGCTCTGCTATCTGCATGGTGTGCTGGGGACCCATCCCTGCAACACACACACCAGTCACTAACACACACACACACACACACACACACACCCTGCAACACACACACCTGTCACTAACACACACACACACACCCTGCAGCAACACACACCAGTCACTAACACACACACACACCCTGCAGCAACACACACCAGTCACTAACACACACACACCCTGCAGCAACACACACACCAGTCACTAACACACACACACACACCCTGCAGCAACACACACACCAGTCACTAACACACACACACCCTGCAACAACACTTCAAACATGTGAAGACCATATGTTCCACTGTCTGCTGGCCATGATGTTCTCCTACACAAAGGGATCCTAAATGGCTGAATGATTCACTGTCCTTAAATGGATTGACGGCACTAAAAGCCCTGACGGCTGCTCTTCATTTAGTTGAATACGAGCAAAGCGGAAGGTAGAAGCAGTGAGACCCTGGCTGAGCTAATGGCCCTGACGTCCCTGCAGGCGCTGGTTACCCAGAGAGGAGCTGGCCACGCGCAGCATCTCCACCGTGTTCAGGGCCTGGGGCCGAGGCTTGGCCTTCTCCTTCTTGCTCACAGACTCCACCTGCAGGACAGAAGACAGCATGACGGGGGAGAAGCCTTGGGATTAGAAAAACCAGAGCAACGAGTTCACACTCTGTACAGCTGACACTTCAGGTGAGATTAATGACTTGTGAAGCAATACCCTCCATGTGTCTAATCAGTTCTCAGAAGGGCATGTTCTCAACAGTGGTTTTACAACAGGTGACAGTAGAGGAGGTGATGTCGGGGTGAGGTGAGGTGGTGATGTCGGGGTGAGGTGAGGTGGTGATGTCGGGGTGAGGTGAGGTGGTGATGTCGGGGTGGGGGGTGAGGTGGTGATGTCGGGGTGAGGTGGTGATGTCGGGGTGAGGTGAGGTGGTGATGTTGAGTCCTGTGTGACGGTCTCACCTTGGCCTCTCTGGAGGTCTTGACTAAGTTGACAAACATCTGGCCCACGTCCCTGTCGAAGACCCTCCCTCTGTCCCAGTCCAGAGCCAAGGGACTGTCCTTCCCCTTGAACACCTACACACACACACGCACGCACGCACGCACGCACACACACACGCACGCACGCACGCACGCACACGCACACACACACACACACACACACGCACACACACACACACACGCAGACACACACACACACACACACACACACACACACACACACACACGCAGACACACACGCAGACACACACACACACACACACACACACGCACACACACACACACACACACACGCAGACACACACACACACACACACACACGCAGACACACACACACACGCAGACACACACACACACGCAGACACACACACGCACACACACACACGCACGCACGCGCACGCACGCACACACACACACACACGCACGCACGCGCGCGCACGCACGCACGCACACACGCACGCACGCACGCACGCACGCACGCACGCACGCACACACACACACACACGCAGACACACACACACACACAGTTTAAACCTTAGCTTGTTGGGGTGGTTATAGGTCAGTCTAGGCAGATGGTCACAACAAATCACAAACATCTGAGCTGTGAGCGTGTTGATGATGCGGGGTGCTCACTTTGGGCTGGAGGACCCAGTAGGTTTCTGGTTTGAAGGACTGGATCTTGTCGTGGCGCTCCACACAGAAGCCCAGCGTGGGGGTCTGGCACGGCCCGAACGAGATGAGCGACGAGTCCAGATTCCCATATTTACCCTGGAAGTACTTGGTCTGGAACCTGGTCATAACAAAGAGGCACCCGGAATCAACAAGTTTGAATCAAGTCCGTAATTATTTAACTTACACATCCGGAAATAGGCCTCTCATGCTCTAAACTATGAAAACGGCAAATACTGGATAAAATGAGGTCCCGCTTGTAACCAGTTTCATGCCCTCCCCCTGGCAGATTCCCTGAAGGGGGGCAAGTTCCCTGGGGGGGCAGGTTTCCTAGGGGGGCAGGTTTCCTGGGGGGGCAGGTTCCCTGGGGGGGCAGTACCGTGTGAAGGCACAGCCGATGCGCAGGTCCAGCTCTTGCCGAGCGTCTACAGACAGCGCCTCGTTGCGGCTGGGCTCACCCAGACGGCTCATGGCGCTAAAGATGTCCGTGTCGGTGATGGAGCTGAACTTGGCACGGAAGACGCTCTGCTCCGAGCTGTAGGACCTGTTCATCACGGGCTCGATGGCATCCAGGACCTGGAGGCAGGAAGGGGGAGAAAGGAGGAGGGAGAGCGGATCGCATGCTGGGTTTAGCTCGGCGATGAAGCATTTGACTGCAGTTGTGTGTGTACAGAACAACAGAGTATTTAGAAATCCTTAATTTGTGATGACCTCAAAACAGATGTTCTCTCCCTCCTTGTCGCAGTCCAGCCACAGAACCACACAGTCACAGCCTTTAGCTTCCACCTGGAGACACACAGGACCAACAGGGGTTACACCTGGAGACACCCAGGACCAACAGGGGTTACACCTGGAGACACCCAGGACCAACAGGGGTTACACCTGGAGACACCCAGGACCAACAGGGGTTACACCTGGAGACACACAGGACCAACAGGGGTTACACCTGGAGACACCCAGGACCAACAGGGGTTACACCTGGAGACACCCAGGACCAACAGGGGTTACACCTGGAGACACCCAGGACCAACAGGGGTTACACCTGGAGACACCCAGGACCAACAGGGGTTACACCTGGAGACACCCAGGACCAACAGGGGTTACACCTGGAGACACCCAGGACCAACAGGGGTTACACCTGGAGACACCCAGGACCAACAGGGGTTACACCTGGAGACACCCAGGACCAACAGGGGTTACACCTGGAGACACCCAGGACCAACAGGGGTTACACCTGGAGACACCCAGGACCAACAGGGGTTACACCTGGAGACACCCAGGACCAACAGGGGTTACACCTGGAGACACCCAGGACCAACAGGGGTTACACCTGGAGACACCCAGGACCAACAGGGGTTACACCTGGAGACACCCAGGACCAACAGGGGTTACACCTGGAGACACCCAGGACCAACAGGGGTTACACCTGGAGACACCCAGGACCAACAGGGGTTACACCTGGAGACACCCAGGACCAACAGGGGTTACACCCAACCAGCAGAACACCACGGGTGGTTGTCAACACATTTCAGGCATGAGTTATTAACTCAATCTGGACAAAGCTTGAAAAGACAGGAAATGCACCTCCGGGAAGTGCACCTCCTGAAGGCCCAGAGC
This sequence comes from Osmerus eperlanus, assembly GCF_963692335.1. Taxonomy (NCBI): domain Eukaryota; kingdom Metazoa; phylum Chordata; class Actinopteri; order Osmeriformes; family Osmeridae; genus Osmerus; species Osmerus eperlanus. The sequence goes on along the minus strand of NC_085042.1, from coordinate 10,212,368 downwards.
AGACCCCAGGTGAGACTCACCTCCTGAAGGCCCAGAGCAGACCCCAGGTGAGACTCACCTCCTGAAGGCCCAGAGCAGACCCCAGGTGAGACTCACCTCCTGAAGGCCCAGAGCAGACCCCAGGTGAGACTCACCTCCTGAAGGCCCAGAGCAGACCCCAGTTGAGACTCACCTCCTGAAGGCCCAGAGCAGACCCCAGGTGAGACTCACCTCCTGAAGGCCCAGAGCAGACCCCAGGTGAGACTCACCTCCTGAAGGCCCAGAGCAGACCCCAGTTGAGACTCACCTCCTGAAGGCCCAGAGCAGACCCCAGGTGAGACTCACCTCCTGAAGGCCCAGAGCAGACCCCAGGTGAGACTCACCTCCTGAAGGCCCAGAGCAGACCCCAGGTGAGACTCACCTCCTGAAGGCCCAGAGCAGACCCCAGGTGAGACTCACCTGCAGGAACTTGACCATGTTGAGTTTGGGGTTGGCCTCCTTCTTCTCCGTGGGAGCCGTGCTGAAGAGCTCGGCAGGGTCCACCTTATCCCAGTTGTTGTACTTCCCTGGAAACAGACGACAGTGAAAAGCAGACTGAATCTGACGGCCATACACGGGAGCAGTTTGAATCATAACGTGAGAGGAAAGAGAAGGGAGACTCTCTTTTAGTTTGATCCCAGACCAAGTACAGCCAGACTGGGCCATGTTAAATATAACACGCCTTAAGGTAGGCTGACGAGTCACAGGAAGTGGATCTGGGGGTTCAGAGACACAGGAAGTGGATCTTGGGGTTCAGAGACACAGGAAGTGGATCTGGGGGTTTAGAGACACAGGAAGTGGAAGTGGGGGTTCAGAGACACAGGAAGTGGATGTGGGGGTTCAGAGACACAGGAAGTGGATCCGGGGGTTCAGAGACACAGGAAGTGGATCCGGGGGTTCAGAGACACAGGAAGTGGATTCGGGGGTTCAGAGGCACAGGAAGTGGATGTGGGGGTTCAGAGACACAGGAAGTGGATGTGGGGGTTCAAAGACACAGGAAGTGGATGTGGGGGTTCAGAGACACAGGAAGTGGATGTGGGGTTCAGAGACACAGGAAGTGGATCTGGGGGTTCAGAGACACAGGGAGTGGATCTGGGGGTTCAGAGGCACAGGAAGTGGATCTGGGGGTTCAGAGACACAGGAAGTGGATCTGGGGGTTCAGAGACACAGGAAGTGGATGTGGGGGTTCAGAGACACAGGAAGTGGATGTGGGGGTTCAGAGACACACCTATGAAGTCCAGGCTCATGACGTGTCCACACACAGAGGTCATCTTGAATCGTGCACTTTGACCCTGGAAGCTGCCAACATACTCATGCACTGAGCATGCTCCGTTGAGTCCTTTGCGACTGGAGCAGGATCCTGTTGAACAGAGGAAGAGTATGGTTACATTTGGTAAACATGTTAGAAAATATCAGTGACGATAATTGAATGACAGGCCTCTTTCCTTCCAACATCAGTTTACCTTTGTGACATTGCAATTTGATTTGATAGATGTGGACAAGCATTTGAACTCTTACTAAGGTGAGAACGCTCATACCGTCCCCTCTGACGTCTCTAAAATCTGAAGGCAGCTCAGTACTTCCGTTGGGAAGTACACAGACAAAAACTTTACTTAACTTTTACCTGTAATCTTTACAACTGACCGATCTAAACCGATTTGAGGCGGAACTCCCTTTTGGTGTATTAATGGGGCTAATACGAGAGCTAAATGCAACATTGTGACTCGTTTAATGAAATGCTCATCCCAAGCCAAGGCTATGTGCTAATGGGGGGCCTTGAAAAGCGCATCGTGACTGGAGAGTCAAATCAAATCAACATTTATTTGTATAGCCCTTTTTACACGCAAGCATGTCAGAGGGCTTCACATACGCCCATAGAACTGCCCCTCAACCAACCTAAACACTCAGGGAAGACAAGGAAAAATTCCCAGAAAAACTCACTACAGGAGAAAAAATGGAAGAAACCTTGGGAGGAGCAATTCAGTGAGAGCAAGCCAGTGACAAAGCGACTAGACTCATCCCTGCCCTCAATTTCAAGGATGAGGATAGTTTGTATAGTGCTTTGAGCCTAGACTAGACCATTTCCATCACACTGACTGAAAATGCCTCTCCACGATGTGCAACAATCAATAAAAAAATCCAAATTCTCACTCACCTTTTGACAATATTTTGGCAATGGACTGTGCCAATGAAGGCTTCTCTGCTACCATCAATACAGTTTTCATGCTGAAATTGAGTAGAGCGATATCTCTTTGGGATTTCGCGATATAAAAAATATGTCTTGGTAAGTAAGCTACTGTAACTAACTAGCATTAACTAGCCTAGCTATCAAACGAGCTAGCTTGATATACCTAGTGCCACATCGGTAAGATAAGTTAACTAACGTTAGCTACCTAGACCTGTTGGTAAAACGTTAGCTTATGTTTTGTGTCCTATCTCGACAATGCCAATGTATCCGTCCAGCTTAAATTTAAATTGTAGTTATCGCTCAAATTAAAGAAAGCATCAATATGATAGAAAACTTTGGTTGTTGTTGTCAGGTTCACCGGTACGGGCGGCCATGATGGTATAGATGTATTTCCGGGTGAAAGGCTTGACTGGTGCTGAGAAAGTTAGCCAGCCAAGCTAAGTCAGTGCATGTAATGGGCTATGTCCCGCCACTTTTCATTTAAATTGAAATGTGTCACATCATTTAAATGAAATGTGTATATCTTTTGAAAGACATGCAACTTCACATTACTTAAGATATGTTATATTTATTTATTTATGTACATTTACATGTAGTCATTTAGCAGACGCTCTTATCCAGAGCGACTTACAGTAAGTACAGGGACATTCCCCCCGAAGCAAGTAGGGTGAAGTGCCATGCCCAAGGACACAACGTCATTTTGCACAGCTGGGATTCGAACTGGCAACCTTCAGATTACTTGCCCGACTCCCTCACCGCTCAGCCGGCTGACTCACACTTATTTATTTATATAAGTATTTAATTATGGCAGGTTTGGTCCTCTATATGACTGGTGCTGAGAAAGTTATCCAGCCAAGCTAAGTGCATGGTTTAAATGGCCACAGCAACTGGACTGGATTTCTGTGTACTTAGACATTGTTACGCTCACGCGACAACAAAAAATATATTTTTGTATGTCTCCAATGCATCATGGCTGCTCCTCAAATCTATTTGAATGTACTAAAACAACTAGCTTTCCAAGTCTAGTACACAATGACATTAAAGAGCCAACACTTCTTAGGAACGTTCCAAGAGCGCTCTAGAACGCTCTTAGAACGCTCCTAAGAAGCTCTTAGCGTTAAGAGCTTCTTAACGAATCTGGGAAACCTGGCCATTATGAGTTTAGAGCAAGAGAAACACATTGGAAGTCTATGTTTAGGTGGATCAGACGGCCTGGACTGAATCTTAGGTGTGTGCTATGGGTTAGGGTTAGGTGGGTAGGTTAGCTATGGGTTAGGGTTAGGTGGGTAGGTTAGCTGTGGGACGATGTACCGTAGAGGCCTGGAGAAGAGGGCTTGGTAGTCCAGAAGGCAGCATGGTGGGGCAGGTGTGGGGCAGCATGGTGGGGCAGGTATGGGGCAGCATGGTGGGGCAGGTGTGGGGCAGGTGTGGGGCAGCATGGTGGGGCAGGTATGGGGCAGCATGGTGGGGCAGGTGTGGGGCAGGTGTGGGGCAGGTGTGGGGCAGCAGGTGTGGGGCAGCATGGTGGGGCAGGTATGGGGCAGGTGTGGGGCAGGTGTGGGGCAGCATGGTGGGGCAGGTGTGGGGCAGGTGTGGGGCAGGTGTGGGGCAGGTATGGGGCAGGTGTGGGGCAGGTATGGTCAACCTGGATGGGCTTTAGAGGCTTTATTTCGCTGGATGTTCCAGTGAACTGTTTTAAATTTGTATTCAAATTCCAAACGTTATGACGCACACATGAACTCATTAAATGCCTTTGCCAAGGCTAAATGGTAATGAAGGATATTCTATTGTGATACAATATCCTCCCCCCATCCAGACTCTCCTTCCCTGGAGTATAAATGCCGCCACAGTCTGACTCGATGGACACCGAACTGGATCTATCTGAGAGAAGACCTGAGGTATCCACGAGCCCCAAACAACATCCGTCCAGAACCTCCTGCTCAGAAACAACCTCCAAGACCCACCATCACATCCCAGCATGCAACAACTCCAGGTGAGACACTGTGTGGTGATGATTGCTACCTGGAGTAATAGATTGATAGGCATGTGATGGTGTACAGATGATGGGAGGTAAGTGATTCCCACTGATGGACTATAGGCTACATGAGGTGATTGTGTTTGATGTGACTTTGTGAATGAGTTTGGTTTTCCCTTAGACAAGTAATATCCCACATCACATCTCACTGGTGGGTGAGAACTTGCAATTAGTATTTAATTTTAAAGCTTTACATCTTTATAGCATCATCTAAGTCTATCAGATAAAATGAAACCCTCCGGTATTCCAGCCACAGAGCTGAAACCAAACCCTTCTCTCCTCCTCCGGCAGGTCTTTCGGCTGCTCGTGGTCTGCTTGCTGGTCCTGCGCCAGTGCCTGGCTGGGCCCCTGGGGGGCCAGTGTGTAGATGAGGCCTACTGCACCAGCAGCCTGGAGGAGTACCACGCCCAGCTCGTCAACCTGCCCAACAGCATCAACAAGCGCAGCCTGGCCCCCTGGAGCTATGCGTGAGTAGCTAACTCCCCCGACGGCAGGACACTTCTACGTCGGATAACTAGCTTCCTAACCTCCCCTGTAGACAAAAAAGGGTGAATGCAACATAGTCAAGGAGTGTTGGGAATATTCTTAATTCACCAGCATAGTGCTTTTCACATAATTTACGAGCAGTAGATCAGAAGGTCTCAAAGTCTTTGGCCGATAGCTTTTTTTTTTGGAATGTTCAGTAAGTATTCAGCTCAGGTTTCAGTTACAATTTGAAAACGGCAAATCTGTCCTTCACACTTTATGTTTAGAATTTATTTCACGGCCGCATGCTCGGTTATAAAAAAACAAAACTGCCCCACCCACATGTGAAAACAAACTTTGGCCCCTGGTTCAGCTGGAGGAGAATTGGTACCTTGATTTAACCCGTTTCTCTCTCTTTCCAAGGGAGCACATTGACCTGGACAGGGTCCCTCAGGTCATCTATGAGGCTAACTGCCTGACCAGCCACTCCTGCAGGGGTCTAGACAGCAGCCTGGAGACCCTCCCCATCACCCTGAAGATGCCTGTTCTCAGGAAGAACACACGCTGTGCCACCTACTCTCTGGAATATGAGGCCATTAACATTGCCTGTATATGCGCTACTTCTAGACAAAGCTTATTCTAAGAACTGGATATTAAACTGTATATTTTAGTTTCACATTATGTATTCATGGTGATGTTGAGAATGTTATGTTCATATGCTTTGTTAGTTGTTTTGTTGTGTTGCAAATGTCACTTATAAGTATTATGATTTATAATCATGTATCTATGTCAACTTCCTATAATCAATACATTTCCCACCTCACAGAAAAAAATATTTATGTGTTTTATATGTTCATTGAATACAGATGGATTTAGAAGGAGTCCCTTTCAGAAAAGCACAGTGGACAATGAGCTTGGAGTCTACAAAAATCATAGCACTGCCAGATTCTTCTCATAATTGGTGGGTGTCTCTTGTTGGCTTAAGTGTTTCTACCTTTTCTTATTATTATTATTTCTTATTATTACACATCTTCTTTTGCCATGGGAGTCTATGGCAGCCCCTAGAACCGTATTGTCAGAAGTTGTCGAACTTGGCACACTCTTTGGGACCAGTCCCCTCATCAATTTCACCAAGTTTCATGTCTCCCATTACAACCATCTAGCGCCACCAATGGGTCAAAGTTGAAGGTGTGTTTACTCACGTTACTTTTGAACCGAAATAGGCTATGGGAATTCTGCATTTAGCCAGGCGGTACGACATCAGATCATCCGGACATTTCACACTGAGATACGCATTAAAAATCACTGTTTCGGATTTTCCCGCATCTGGTACTGGTACGGTTTGGATAAATACATGGTCTTCAAAGTGAACTAATTTAAACGCCCAAAACGCTCATAATGATAATGGCCGGGTTTCCCAGATTCGTTAAGAAGCTCTTAACGCTAAGAGCTTAATAATAATGTTATTGATTGTGTGAACTAGCTGGGTTTGCCGTTTTGGTTAGCACAGCAGCGTAAATGATTACATATGTTTTCCGGTTCGTTTCCTGGGCACTCCGCATAACCAGAGCCTGTTCTCTGGCATAACCCCTTTAGCCTTTAAAATTAGTAAATAGAACATGCAATTCTAACATCAAACCACTTGATGGCGGTATGGATCCTTTATGGAAATGTTTTTTTCTCCAATTTTTTTCATTACATTTCCAAGACCAGTAAATAAAGAGTTTGATTATGTTTCAAAGTCAGGTGTTAAACCCTTACAGTACACAGGACTAATGATAAGAAACTATGACCACAACTCCAAACTAACTCTTGAGACTGTCCGACCTGCTCCATCCAGACCTGCTCCATCCAGACCGGCTCCATCCAGACCTGCTCCATCCAGACCTGCTCCACCCAGACCTGCTCCACCCAGACCTGCTCCATCCAGACCTGCTCCATCCAGACCTGCTCCACCCAGACCTGCTCCATCTACACCTGCTCCAACCAGACCTGCTCCTTACAGACCTGCTCCACCCAGACCTGCTCCATCCAGACCTGCTCCATCCAGACCTGCTCCACCCAGACCTGCTCCACCCAGACCTGCTCCATCCAGACCGGCTCCATCCAGACCTGCTCCACCCAGACCTGCTCCACCCAGACCTGCTCCATCCAGACCGGCTCCATCCAGACCTGCTCCATCTACACCTGCTCCTTACAGACCTGCTCCACCCAGACCTGCTCCATCCAGACCTGCTCCACCCAGACCTGCTCCATCTAGACCTGCTCCTTACAGACCTGCTCCACCCAGACCTGCTCCATCCAGACCTGCTCCAACCAGACCTGCTCCTTACAGACCTGCTCCACCCAGACCTGCTCCATCCAGACCTGCTCCATCCAGACCTGCTCCACCCAGACCTGCTCCATCCAGACCGGCTCCATCCAGACCTGCTCCATCCAGACCTGCTCCACCCAGACCTGCTCCAATCAGACCTGCTCCATCCAGACCTGCTCCACTCAGACCTGCTCCATCTAGACCTGCTCCTTACAGACCTGCTCCACCCAGACCTGCTCCATCCAGACCTGCTCCAACCAGACCTGCTCCTTACAGACCTGCTCCACCCAGACCTGCTCCATCCAGACCTGCTCCATCCAGACCGGCTCCATCCAGACCTGCTCCATCCAGACCTGCTCCACCCAGACCTGCTCCATCCAGACCTGCTCCATCCAGACCTGCTCCACCCAGACCTGCTCCACCCAGACCTGCTCCACCCAGACCTGATCCACCCAGACCTGCTCCTGGAAGCTGCAGCCGGCTGATTCAGCTCCTCCAGGCTGCAGGCCTCAGTCAGACCTGCAGGCTGCAGGGTGTCGGTCGGGTCACGGGGGGTGAGAGGATGGAGGACAGGTCGGGTCACGGGGGGTGAGAGGATGGAGGACAGGTCGGGTCACGGGGGGTGAGAGGATGGAGGACAGGTCGGGTCACGGGGGGTGAGAGGATGGAGGACAGGTCGGGTCACGGGGGGTGAGAGGATGGAGGACAGGTCGGGTCACGGGGGGTGAGAGGATGGAGGACAGGTCGGGTCACGGGGGGTGAGAGGATGGAGGACAGGTCGGGTCACGGGGGGTGAGAGGATGGAGGACAGGTCGGGTCACGGGGGGTGAGAGGATGGAGGACAAGGATACGTGTGCAGGGGGGCAAAGAAAGGAGGACGGCTCTGTATCTTTTGGGATGGTGACCCACAGGCAGATGGCTGGGGGGGGGTTGGGGGGGCGTTGGGGTTGGGAGGGGCGTTGGGGTTGGGAGGGGGGAGAAAGGGGGGGGGGTAATAAGACAGATTTCTTTTCCTTCGCTCTCCCTTGAAAGTGGGCAATCAATTAAATGCATCCTAGCCCCCAGCCTGCGGTTGCAGGGTGAATGGGCTGACAGGCTGCAGCAGATGCACGCGTATGCAAATGCATGACTGGGCTGTTTTACGTGAGTAGAAGGGGGGGAGGGGTCCACTGGTATACATGAATTGAAATGGGTAAAATATTAAATGTGTTAAAAGTAAAATACGATTTTGCTCAGAAAGTATGTCCAGCTGACATACTTTCTGAAAGATAGTGAGAACTCCTGAACACTGTATCTGAATCACAGTGGATGTATATCACAGTCAGCTGGTGACTCAGAAGGGGGGTGACTCACCACTGAAAAGGCCACCCACCCTCACACCCTCACACCCTCACAGCCTCACAGCCTCACAGCCACACACCCTCACAGCCTCACAGCCTCACAGCCTCACAGCCACACAGCCACACACCCTCACAGCCTCACAGCCTCACAGCCACACAGCCACACACCCTCACGGCCTCACGGCCTCACAGCCTCACAGCCTCACAGCCTCACAGCCACACACCCTCACAGCCTCACACCCTCACAGCCTCACAGCCACACACCCTCACAGCCTCACACCCTCACAGCCTCACAGCCTCACAGCCACACACCCTCACAGCCTCACAGCCACACACCCTCACACCCTCACAGCCTCACAGCCACACACCCTCACACCCTCACAGCCTCACACCCTCACAGCCTCACAGCCTCACAGCCACACACCCTCACAGCCACACAGCCTCACAGCCACACACCCTCACAGCCTCACAGCCTCACAGCCTCACACCCTCACAGCCTCACAGCCTCACAGCCTCACAGCCTCACAGCCACACAGCCTCACACCCTCACAGCCTCACACCCTCACAGCCTCACAGCCTCACACCCTCACAGCCTCACAGCCACACACCCTCACAGCCTCACAGCCTCACACCCTCACAGCCGATGAGATCCTATAGATCCTAACTGAGAGAGGAAGAAGGGGAAGAAGCATGGAGATTTCCTCCTCCCCCTGCCCCTCGTCCCCCTGCCCCTCGTCCCCCTGCCCCTCGTCCCCCTGCCCCTCGTCCCCTGCCCCTTATCCCCCTGCCCCTCCTCCCCCTGCCCCTCATCCCCCTGCCCCTCCTCCCCCTGCCCCTCGTCCCCCTGCCCCTCATCCCCCTGCCCCTCCTCCCCCTGCCCCTCCTCCCCTGCCCCTACACCCCTCGTTGTGATTGGGTAGAACAGTGCTGTGACTCTGTGGACGTGTGGTTGCGCCGTTCTCCCGTTACGCTGCCTTATGAGGTCTGTGGCTGCGTTGCCATGGCAACGTGCTCCAGTTTTTCGCATCGCACCGGATCCAGTAGAATGGAACACGACGCACAGCCTTATTGACCGTGCTCAGATCAAACAGGGATGTTGTTGGCCGAGAGGGGGCTCCCTGGATTATGAGAAGAGACAGGATGAACCTTACAAACATCAGTAGACACAGAAACAAGACTTCGCCATGACAACTGGTAACGTGCACGCGTGGGGCTCACGTGCACTAATCAGTCACGCACAGACCTGAAGGAACTGGCTCCAAGATGGCAGTGTGTGTGTGTGTGTGTGAGTGTGTGTGTGTGAGTGTGTGTGTGCGTGTGTGAGTGTGTGTGAGTGTGTGTGTGTGTGTGTGTGTGTGAGTGTGTGTGTGTGTGTGTGTGTGTGTGTGCACGCACGTTTACATGTGGCCAGAGCATCCAGTCATGGGAGGGGTTTGGGCTGACGGGGGGAGAGAGAGAGAGAGAGAGAGAGAGAGAGAGAGAGAGAGAGAGAGAGAGAGAGAGAGAGAGAGAGAGAGAGAGAGAGAGAGAGAGAGAGAGAGAGAGAGAGAGAGAGAGAGAGAGAGAGAGAGAGAGAGAGAGAGAGAGAGAGAGAGAGAGAGAGAGAGAGAGGGTGAAAGAGAGAGCGTGTAAGAGAGAGCGTGTGAACAAAGCCCTGATTGCTGAGTCACAGCTTTTTCTCCCCCAGCACATCTACTTCTCATCTGTCACAGAGAGGCTCTTCCTCCTCATCACTCCTGCTCACCTCACTCTTCTCCTTCCTCCTTCTCTCCTTCCACACTGCCCTCTCTACTGAGTTACCCCATTCTGTCCTTCATTTCAGTGGCTTCATCTCTCTGTTCCAACTTCTCCACCTTCTTCCACTCTTCCGTTTTCTCCTCCACCCCTCCTTTTGTTCTCTGTCTCATCCTGCGCCTTCTCGTCCTCTGCCTCCTCATTTCCCAACTTTCTCCTCCTCCCTCCCCCTCTTCACCCTGTATCTCCATCCTCCTCTGCTCTCCTCTCCTTCCTCCACCTCTTCCTTCTTCTCCTCCAGTCCACCTCTAGTTCTCCTCAACCCAGTGTTTCCTGAAGAATATGGTTCTATATATCGTTAGAGTTAGAAAGTTCTTCAGACTAGCTGTGGGAATTCCACCGCCAAAGTATGGATTGTAGCACTGAGTTGTTAGAAAGGTCAGTGAGGGTCCAGAAACATGGCCCCTGAAAGGAAACTGAAAACAACCCTTGGAAAGACCAACATCTTTCAAAATGTTATTTTTCTATTCCTACGAGGGACTCAAAAAGTGTGTTCCAGATGAGTTTAGTTAATTGTCTGGTCAGTCTTCAATCAGTCTTTGTCAGATTGTCTGTCAGTTTTCTCAAACTCTTGTTTGTTTACTACCCATTCCCCATCTGTCCTTAAATCACTTGTTTCTGACCTGTTTTCCTTCTCACCATTTCAACCATCTTTTCTGTTCTCTCTGTTTACGTTTTTATCTGATTGAGCTGGAAACTGTTCTCTCTCTCAGAAGAGTACAAACATCACAGAGACTTCCACACTGAACAGGGTAGGAGTCCGACGAGGTCATAGCTATTGGAGGACCACAACAGCCCCCCATTCCCTCATTGGAATATTGATTAGATTTGATGATGGTAGCTTCATGCATCCCTTTATCCCTCACCACACACACCTCACCCCTGACCCCTGGCAACCCCCCCCCCCTCTCCTCTCTTCCTCTGTGTGGATGGAAACCACACCCCCCCTCTCCCACCCTGCCTTCTCTTTTCCGAGTTCCAACCTAGAATTCCAGAGTTGTTTGAACAGAGTCCTCTCGCCATTGCGATTGGTGCTCTTTGACCTTTCCACTCATGGTGAGGAGGTATGTGGACAGTAAGGGTGGAATTCCTCTTAAGTTCCAAGCTGTGTACATTCTCTTTTTCAGGAGACCAGCAGGAACAGACACGTAAACACGCTCACACATTCATTACATACACTCACAAGCAAACACACACATCAATGAATACAATATGGAAGTTTAACACACATAAAAGCTATCATGCTAACATACGAAAACCAATACCGATTTTCTTTTGTGACATGCAGACTTAAGTACATCACCTCACATGGCAACACAACATGTTTGTTTATTCTTTCTCCGGAACCTATGAACACAAATCTCTTAAATTCCTTTCAAATGTATTTTTTGCAAAACTTCCCACCTTCCCAAACATTCCATGTAGAGGAGACAATGTCCTGTAGAGGACACAGTGTCCTGTACAGGAGACAGTGTCCTCTACAGGAGACAGTGTCCTGTACAGGAGACAGTGTCCTGTAGAGGAGACATTACAAACAGCATTTCAGGAAAAACAAGAGATGGAAAGAGACTGCAGTTACATAGAACAATATCTTATAATTGTCAGTTATCTTTATCTCTAAAATAACACTGTCCAAAGTCACTTGTAAATCCTTTTAAATTAAGAATGAAACCACATTTAACCAAAAAGTACCTATTTTCATAGTTCTGATTCAATTTGACTAAAGAAAAAAACGTTGAATGATTTAACAAAAAACTGATGATGTACTTTTCCAAAATGTTTGAATCAACATCATTCTGCCTAAACCATTTGTGATAATTAATTACTTAAGAAAGCAAGGCCTTTAACATTTTGAGTTATAAAGCTATAAATAAAAATAGAGGTCATTTGTAACATGTTTTCATGAGTTGTATTTTATATTATTCCACGAGAAAACAGAAACTGAATTTATTGATTATCTGTAGAATCTGGTTATTCCATCAAAATATTTAGAAGAGATCCAGATAATTTATTTGATGATGGCAGTTTGTTATTTTCCAGTAAAACTTTGCCATACAAATCTCAAAAAACAAATGTGGTGTTTTTGACATTGATAATGTTCCTTGTTCGCTTTTTTTTAAATTGGTTTTATTTCCTCTAGACAATAACATATTGGTATTTCCTCGAGACAATCTGAAACAATAACATTCCTATTTAATAGCCTACTTAATACCCTCTATAATTTATCAAAACGTAGCTATTCATAACAGAAGTATATTTGTAAAGGCAACAATTCAATCATTTTGTAGGCCATAAAAATAAATGAAAATTATTGTTAAGATATATTTGAAAGGTACAAACATCATAACTTGCATGCTGTTTTCCAAAACAGTCAAACCACAATACTAACAAAATTGTTATCAGTAATTACTCAATATTTTGGAATTCGTTAAAGACAATTTACATTTAAATATTAATAATAAAATGAATTCCCTATGACAACAACATTTGATATTTTTTCGATTTCATGTCTTTAGTGTAGTATAAATACTGAACAGGCTACATACAACAGTACAACCACTCTTCAGGTGAATTTCATGCTAATATTACGGTAAGATGTTGGTCAATATAGCCTCATCATACAAGCCTGTATAGTCAATTGTCCAAAAATAATTAACCCTAAAATATCTTGTTTGAGGTTACAGAATTCACTTATCTACTTCTTTGATTATGTCAAAAAGGCTTGTCCACCAACAGAAATAAGAGATCTATCGTAAATCATCAAAAAGTATATGACGAAACGTTCTTGTCTTAAGGCGGAAAAGGGAGTACCAAAATAGTAGTTAAGCAGCTACGGTGGGACCAGTCAGGAAACAGAATCCGGAGGCTACAAATGTAGTCACGCCCCTTGGCATGCGAGTACAACGCCTCTTCGCGGAAGATATAGGCCTCCATTTGTGGCTGCCTTCAAAAACTCATGCAGATATGCGCGGTGAAAAGGAGAGAAGAGGGGACTCTCAGCCAAATACGTTTCCTCATTCTACCCCCTCGGCTGGCAAATGATCTAAAGTAAACATTGTTATTTAAAAAATACGTAACCATTCCTATTCCATTCAATTAATCGAAATACCTGCCGGTTGTATCTGTGTATGTTTCTGCATACACGAAAGAGCTAAATAATTGTTTAGTTATAAGTAAACTCCACTCAGATTGCATTTAGTTAATCTTCATATTGCATTCGATTTAGGCAACTGTGTTTACTAGCATAGTTTAGGATAACTCTGTAACTGGTAAGAAAATAGGTTGAAACAAGGACTTAAAAACAAACAAATGGTTGCAAATAATGTCAGTCAGGAGTTTCAGAGGTGCTGGGTCACATCAAAGCAAAAAACTATTCATGGAAAACATGCCCCGAGTCCAGCACGTCCCTGAATGTAAAAGGAGAATATATAGATATCTGAAGGAATCAATTCAGATGTCAACTTTGTCATAGTTTGGACAACACCAAAATAGAAAACCAAAAATGGCAGATTTCTAAATGACTCAAAAATGAATTCGTTTGTTTGTAAAGGAATAAGTGTTTCCAGAAAGCCACCCTGGGTGTTTATAGCAGGTTCTCATCTGACCTCTGACATCATGGAAAGGGCGGGGCTTGAGGAGGATGTGATGATGTAACCAAGAAAACTTGTTTGGGAGATGGTGTGGCACTAGGAGCAGGTCACTGCACTGGTCTAGGTTCAGTTTTAGGTGAATTTCACAGTATTGTTTTCAGTGTTTCACATATTTATTTGCTGTCGGCAGTTGGGGAGGTTAATCTGATGCTTGATCTGACATCCTAAAACCAAGTTGTACCTGGAGCTGCAGGCTGAGCTCAGGGTGAGGCTGCTAGGGGGGTTAGAAGATCTCCCCTCAGACAGGAACAAGGTTAATGGTTGAAAAGGAGACAAAACAATCAGTTTATGAAATCGGTTTCATAAAGTTTTACATTTAAAATGTTCTTCGTTTAGCAGATGCCTTTATCCAAATGAGGTATTAATAGAAAAGTTTAAATGATTTGTAACATCACAGAAAATCTGATTGAAAACAAATGTCACAGTGATCTACAATTAAAACAAACAACCACAGAAGAATATTCAATTTACATAAATGCAATATCGTTATGACATAGCAGACCAATGTGAAACTATAGCACAACCTCTTTTTGACATCTCACAGGAAGACATTGGCAGTGTGATGTCAGTGTTATGCCAAGGAATACCACTATGACATCACAAATAACCAACATGACACCAAAACTGAGCTGGCAGCCAGGAATCGTGCCACCTACTATAGTCATCACAGACAAGCATTGTGACATCACATTGGACAGTACCATTATGATTTCACGAACACCCCCGCTGACAAACAAGGTAAACCATAATGCCATTATGAAACACATTATTGCAACCCTCTGGGCATGTTTTGATTGAAATATTATGGAATATTAGGACACTGTAAATTAAGTGCAATTGACGCAAATTATATTACTAGTATACAAGGAGGAAATATCAACGTAATACATGTAATTGTTTTGTGTTTTTCACAACAAAAATTAATAAAGGCATTTTGAAGTTTATACTATCACAAAAGGCTGCTTATAAGCAAGTATACCAGTAGCTTTAGTTGGAAGGCTGGATTTCAGGTATGCTCCATTCAAATACACACTCTCTCTCCCTCTCTTTCCCACTTTTTCTCTCTCACTCTCTTGCTCCCCCTCTCTGTCTCCCCCCCCCCTCCCTCTCTCTCTCTGGCGCCACGTTGCCCAGGGTAACCTGAGCCACCCAGCATTCCACACCGTGACATCTGGGTATTCTACGGTTGCTGACCCCTTGGGGGTCAAAGGTCATTTTTGGGAGGAGGAGAGTGAGGGCTAGTTTGGGGGAGGAGGGCCTTCTCTAGGGAAGAAGGGTACAAAGACACGAGGGTAACTGGAGGGGGGAGGGAAGAGGAGGGGGAGGGAGGGGGGGTGACGTAATTATTTTAGAATCGACTCAGTTTCTTTCTTTGTGTTACAGTATTGTGTGAAGAGCAGGCTGATGATGCTAGCAGAGTTGAGATAGGGGGAGGAAGAGGAGGAGGCAAAAGGAAAGGTTTGTGTGTGTGAATATGTATGTGTGTGTGTATATAGCACACACCTCCTATGCATGTGTGCTTTTTAGTGATTGGTCAGATTTACAGAAATGTATGTCATCTATAAGGCAAGAGTATTTCTACCACGTCAAACCGTCCTCAGATAAAGAGTTGTATCTGGTTTCTGACTCATTTTATTTCCTGACAATAACATACTTGGAGACCCTTCAGATAGTGTTAGTATGTGTGTCTATAGGACGTGTGTCTATAGGACGTGTGTCTATAGGATGTGTGTGTGTGCTTTATACCTTCCTGTGGGTCAGTTCACTGCTGTTTACAGTGTGGCTTGCACACCTATTATAGGCCATGTAAACAAGGGCTTAATGCATCATAAAACTAACAGAAATTAAGACTTTAGGGGTCACTCATGTGTGAGTCTTAAACCCAACATGGGGGAGAGTGTTAGTGTGGAAGTGAAGTGTGTCTGTGCACATGTGTGTGTCTGACTTTGTGTGTGTGTGTCTGTGCACATGTGTGTGTCTGACTGTGTGTGTGTGTCTGTGCACATGTGTGTGTCTGACTGTGTGTGTGTGTCTGTGCACATGTGTGTGTCTGACTGTGTGTGTGTGTCTGTGCACATGTGTGTGTCTGACTGTGTGTGTGTGTCTGTGCACATGTGTGTGTCTGACTGTGTGTGTGTGTCTGTGCACACGTCTGCCAGAGGTGTGTCACATGTTAGCATGCGGCTGGTCAGGTGACCGGCGTGGGGGCAAAGGAAAGACCAAAAGCATTTCATCAGCATTCTTTCGATTCTCATTGGTTTAAAGGAACAGTTTGACAAGTTGACACCTGATTGACACGTTGACGCCAACATTGTTGATTTTTACACTAAAAGAGACTCGTTCAGAGCTTGTAGGACAGGTTTGTTTCAAAACTAACAACACACGACTACAAATACAGATGGGCCTACATATGACAGTCTGCGCCACAAACAGGAGTAATGCTTGTGAATTCAAAATCCTCAGCTGAATAGAAATGCATGTATCTGAGGTGAAACTCTCCCTGGGAGCAGGTGGGACTCAGCCTGGGCTGTGAGCCAGGACGAGACCCCAGGACGAGACCCCAGGACGAGACCCCAGGACGAGACCCCAGGACGAGACCCCAGGACGAGACCCCAGGACGAGACCCCAGGACGAGACCCCAGGACGAGACCCCAGGACGAGACCCCAGGACGAGACCCCAGGACGAGACCCCAGGACGAGACCCCAGGACGAGACCCCAGGACGAGACCCCAGGACGAGACCCCAGGACGAGACCCCAGGACGAGACCCCAGGACGAGACCCCAGGCCTCCTGACAGCCGGGCCATGGCTCACGTACAGTCTGAACAGGGACCACAGAATGGATGGCTGTCTGTGTGATGGACAGTTGGTTTACTTTGCTTAGCCTTCCAAAGATTTTCTAACCACAGTTATTCATATTACTCTTAGCTAACAACTGAGAATACAAAAACACCTCCAGTGTAATCACATTGCAAATAAACTAAAATAAATCTATCACTGATTAACTGCAAATTTATTCATGCTGTGTATAAATAGTTGTTGCTGATATAATAATTTTTCAAAAACATGTATTTGTTATTTCATTTTTCAGAGTTTCTATTCGTTTTTTTTTTGTTATTAATGAGCTGTTACCTAATACAGACACCCCAAATCATTTAATTCATAACTTCCTGCAGCGTCATGCAGTGAGGAAGTGACAACACAGGCTGGGCATTCAGAGTCAAGTGTGATTGCTTGATCCCGTTTGGTTTGAAGTCGACCTTCTGGACGCATTTCTTCATTTGATTACTTTATTGAGTTGTCTTCTCGTTTCCATCAGTTTATTTTTTATTTATTTATATTTTATTAATATTGAATTATATTCAGAGTAAGGCCCTGCTTGCAACGTCTGTCAAGTCATTTACCGGTATGCGATTGCACAAGTACTTGTACTATATATTAACTTTGGCAAACAAGTTTCTAGTCTCTTGACACGCCTTACTGGAGCTGTTTTTTTCCAACGTAGAATGTGTTTTGTAACCTGTAAAAACAACGCTTCGTCATGTGAACAGCAAAGCAAGTAAGCCTATGATTACATCTTTGGTGTAGTTGACAAATGGTGATGATATAGCATATCAACAGAATTAGACCGGGGGCCTCATGACTAAATATGGGCATTTACACCACCTTCCTCTGTCCCACATACCTCGCTCTGTGATTTATTCCTTCTGCCCCGCCCCCGTTCTACACTTCAGCCACACAGGCTGCTCACGCGCGCCCGGTTCAAACTCCTATCCCGTGCGCGTGCACACAGACGAACATTCCTTACATAGCGTTTCAAACACATAACAGGCTGGTTTAATCTGTATTTAGAGGAGAGGGTGAGCTCGGTTTAAGCAAGTTTTTGTATGAAAGTCAGTGGGAGAGCGGGAGAGATACTGAAGGCGCAGATAGAAGTGTCCCCTCTTTCGCTCCTCTCGCAGCTTTCGGAATTCATTCTGCCTGACATCAAACGTTCTCCGCCGATTAGCTGCACAATCAGGTCCCCGCAGAACCGGGAGGGGGGAGTGTGGTAGCGAAAGGCGGGTTCTTTTCCGCTGGACAATGCCATTAGTTCAGCACCATTGGTCAGGAATGCCAAATTTCACAGCCCGCTGCCCTACTCCAAGCGTCAACCAAAGCGCCTTCAGCACGCTAGTCCCCTACCCCAGTACCCCTGTTACCCTACCCCAGCTCTGTACCCCTGCTACCCTACCCCAGCCCAGTACCCCTGCTACCCTACCCCAGCTCTGTACCCCTGCTACCCTACCCCAGCTCTGTACCCCTGCTACCCTACCCCAGCTCTGTACCCCTGCTACCCTACCCAGCTCTGTACCCCTGCTATATGAGTTGCATATACGAAAAAACGTCCATTGTCAGGGCATTTGTTTAGCCTAACAAACTGGTTACCAGGGTTACCATGACACTAGTATAGGCGAACGCTGAAAAGGTTTCCCAGTCTTGCCCACACTGTTTTCTGGTGAAGTCTGAAATCTGTGTATGTTTTAGTGTATGAATAACATCGAGATTGTCGTGCGTACGTGGATACATAGATAGGCTATATCTTGTGCTAATTACACGGAGTACAAATGTGCATGCTCACTTCTGATGGTTTGGAGGTCAGGAAGTGATTACATTCATTTATGTTCTATCCCATGGGACAGTAAATTCATAGATAATTTCTCTGCTTGTATTCTCTAGATCGAATACAATATATGTGGCTTTACACAAACGTACAAATCCAGGGGATATAAAGTAGCAGAGAATAGCTTTTCAGGCAAACTTTAATAGAGAAGTTAAATGACTAAATCGCAACCTCCACGCGGGTAATCAGAAATTTGTGAATGGAAGACAGAATGTAGGTTCATTGTTAAAAGAAAACTATACGATGACGTTCCTTGGTACGCGACCAATCCTAGAAGTGATAAGATAGTTAAAGACCGACAGATTCAACCAATGGCTCGTCACGCGGCAAAGACTAGCGCAGAAACGGGCCAATCGGAAACTGGCATGCAAATAAGGAATTTGCCTCAGCAAGAGCTGAATGTCAACTAGTCAAAGATGGAGTCCGGAGCTCGGAGGCCGTGAGGGTTGGCCATGGACGAAATGCAATTTCTATTTTGGAGACAATGCATGCGACAGCCTTCCATGCTTGGTCGAACAACTTAACACTGCAATGGATGTTCGTTTGGGGAATACGCCGGATAAATGCAGAACATTTACCTGCTATCACATAAACAACTTTTGCTCATTTTCTCGTTCTCCTTTTCTGTCTTCCAAGGATTGTCCCTCCCATGGCCAGGTACCATTCATGAACTGAGGAGCTCATCTCCGTGTGAGTAGCATCCTTGTGAGTGGGGGAAATGGCGGGAGCTCGCGGCGATACCGGGATGTTGGTTTGGGTATTCAGGATAGGGAGGGGTACGCACTCGGCTGAAGTAGTTTAAAATATTTTGTGTGTGTGTTGGCCCGCGCTGTGATACAGGGGCAGAGAAAGGGGTGTGATTGACAAGTGAATGCACATGCATTATGTGTGAACGCAGAGGTGGTCATGACTATTGACGTGTATGGGTTATGTCAAGAGGTTCATTCTTGTACCTATGTATTCTTACAACACTAAGATATAACTGTTATTGAAAGCCCAGTGTAGCCTATATTGAAGGCTGGCGGGTGTGGGCATAAGAGTCCCATTTTCGAATGAAATGTAGCCTGTTTTTACACGAATTAAAACTATTCCTGTATGGCCTTAGCCTTTTTGGTGAATGTCTTCTTGCTAAGACAAAGATTTGCTATAAGTTGGCAGGAGTCCGTTTTTCAGCCCCCAAATGCATTATACAGTCACGGTATCAAAATAATTTATTTGGAGTTATTGACACACGGTAATGCTGTAGGTGATTAGCCTATTGCAACCCCTGAAATTGGAAAATGGTCTCAAAACAGTTTGCTGTACTTATTTATGAGGTGGATGTAATTACGCCTCTAAATGACTTAGAAATAGTTGGTGGTCCACGGTCTGAAGTCAACGTGCGGCTAATTATTTTAATGGAAGGTTACAAAGAGTTTACATGTAGACACAGTCTGAAGTGTGAATTGATTACAAAATGTCTTGAACCTAAATATAAGTTCTGCAACTCTGAAGGTTCACTTTGGCGGCGACGTTTTTGTGTGATTCAAACCTCATCTGAACATTGGAAATAACAACCCGCCCCCGCCCCTTCCTCTATAAAACGAGGAGGGTTTCAAATTGCCACTTTGGCCAAGGGGACAAGAATAGTACGTATTAAATGAAGGTTTCTGGTATTGTATCGCGGAATGTGCTCTTTGCCCCACATAGCATATGCTGACCCCTCCCTCATTTCCTATGTCTAGTGTTTGCAGTTTTTACCTGACCCAAACATAAAAAATGTTTCAACTTTTATTTCGATTACATAGGCTATATTTTATTCTTCACTTTTGGACGTTCTACGTTGCTTGGAATTGTATAGTTAGATGCATTCCTGTCTAATGTAATGGTCCATTTATTCTGAACAATGTGACTAAAGTAGACAATTGAAGATAAGATGACTAACAGGTTAAACGTCTATTTGCAACATATCAGACTTCAACCATTCGACGTGCTTTCTCTACAAACTCAGGCATACACTGTCCCAAATATGATTATTTTCGACCTTTCGTTTTAATTCCTTATTTTTCATCGAGTAGGTGTTATTTTCATACATTGTGTCAGATGTTCGCCAAAGGCCCATAACCGGCTATTAAAATCAAATCAAAACTAAGATGGCAGTGTTAGATGACACGTGCAATTGTACGTGTGAAATTTAAATTCGAGCAAATTAAATGTAGCATATAGGCAGTAATCCCATGCTGTCAAAATGTGTTTGGACTGTTAATATAGTTGACGGCCTGTATTCAAGGATTTGGAAATATATTCAATGGATTTAACGAGACCGCATAAATGTTGTTGTCCAAAGCCCTTTTTCTGTTGTACTACTGTGAAATCAGATGAGCAGTGCAATATTAAAAGGGCATTGGTTGACATAAAAGACCCCCACCCTTAATCTTCACCCTCCACCCCCAACTTCCTGAACTCCTCTCTTCTGGATAGACACCTTATCTCCGCTTACACAAATTAGCTTATGACATAAAGGAAACAAAAACCAAGTTGATTGTGTGATTTAAGTTTAATTGTGACAGCCTTTAACGATACATTAGGCCGATATACATGAAACATATGTAGAAATATAATTATGTAATTTAGGCATCTAGATGTTGAAGGAGGAAGGTTCAACGGTCCATAGGTCGTGTTCAGACCGACATTTGGATTCAAAACTGTAAACGGATTTAGTAAAAAAAAAATGAAAGTAGGCCTATATATCATGTGCTCTTTGCTGAATTACATAATATTTAGCATTTTGGCCATTGTGATACAATGAAGTGGGCCTTTTTTCTGGACAAATTTGTGTTTGTTATGTGTGTGTCTTGTTTGCGCGCGTGAGTGTGTGTGGTTGTGTATGAGTGCACTCCGGTTAGCCGTGAGCAGAGGTCAGCTGCTTTGACGATGTTGCACTACTGTTCCATCCGCTGAAGCAGTGCAATAGTATTGTCATAGCATTCGGCCTTCGCCAGAGCCTCGCTGGAAGCGGATGCTGTCACTTATGGACGGAGGGTGTATAGAGCGTTTGCACGGTTCTGCTGTGGGCCTCTAGTGTTTCACGTCTTCCGCCTCCGAGACCAGCCTGCTCAACTTATCGAAACTCACACAAAAATCCAGCCATGTGTTATATAAGTTTACTGCTGTTTCTATCTTAATGCTTCCGCCTGTGTTGTGAATCTACACTTTGCATAGCTATTCCCATGACACCAACACCGTTCTGTAGAATCAGTCAATGGTCTTGTTTTCAACCAAACTTGCTTTTTTTTTTTTTACTGTAGTAGATAGGGCCTCTATTGACCACGCCTCCAAAAAAAGAACATTTTGTTCGACAGAACTTCAGAGGTCGTCTTCGTTTGCATTGGAAACCACGTGTCAGATAAAGTAACATTCAAACAATGCTTTGAAGTCAGTTTCACAACTTTTCACACGTTTTGAAAATAGTGTAATATACACATTGGTTTAACCTAAACCACTGCGACTCGTGGTGTTTTCTTGTATTGGTAAGGGGTTAGATTTAGGCAAGATAAAATGTACTATCCTAGAAAAAAGATATCGTTGTTTAAATACCACAGCTGTGCTAGAAACGGCAGATTCACAGCAAATAAAGGAACTACCTGTTATTACCTAGACATAAAAGCCTAATAAATTCACTGTAGAACTAAAGATAAAATAACAGTTTTGCAGGCAGATTAGGCTAGGCCCAAACTGATTTGACTGATACTCAAATCAATCGAACCAATTGAAGTTATAGGCTACAATTTAAGACGTTAAATGTTCACAAATGGGATTGTTGTACCAAAATAATTTCATTCTCAATTAATCATTAAACAAATATTTGTCTAAATGTCTGCTGTTGGCTATTTATGTTGGAACATGGACCAATAGGCCCACCAAAAAGTATCAGTGAAGAAACAGTCACGTAATCACAATTTAAAGATATTGTTATTTATATTTAGTCATTTTCTAGCCGACACTCTTATCCAGAGAGTGTTTGTGAGACGTTTATGCACTAAAACAACTTCCCACAAGGATGGTAACAGAAGAAGAACTGATTCTGCCATTTTTCAGTTGACCAATAACACTGTTTTGTTGCAGTTACGGGTATGACATAAATCAATGAATTTCCGGCTATTCGTTTTTGTCTCTTGCAAACAAATAATTTGAGTGGAACTTTGTAAAAATAAATAAATGCATATATATATATTTTTTAAGCACTACCTAATTTTCCTTCCCGGCGGATCCCATCCTATGCTTGTAAGCCACAGCAGTGTGGGTGGGAAGGGGCTGCATGATTGTGTCAGGTCGCATGGGGGAGGGGCTTCTTCTGAGGAATGCAGAGGGCAGGTCCTGCTCTGGAACAGGGAGGAGGGGAACCGCCTTGGGATACGTTTCATCCCTGCTGTAGACTGCTGCTTGCTGTGGCCAGAGGGGTTAGCTGCCTGTGTGTTTGTGTGGGAGTTAGTGTGTGTGTGTGTGTGTTAGTGTGTGTGACGGACAGTCTAGGCAGCCCAATTCCCTCTGTATACGTTCACTCCTTACTCAATGTTGTTTACAATATGGCGCCATGAGTTTATGTGCAAAATAGGGTGAGATCCTTGGGTACGATAATGAGAGTGTGCAGTTGATGGACTACTGCATGTAGATTTGTCAGTGAGTCAGATGTGTCTGTGCTGGTGTTGATGTAGCCCTGCATCACAGGTAGGCTGGCTGGAGCCGTTTGGCCCTAGGCCAGGTTTTGTTGACACGACCACTGGGTTGATGTTACCGGTAGAACGTGAAGGATTATTAGGGCGGGAGTTTAGGGTGGGTAAAATACTTGTAGTCTGTTTTCCAGGAGTCCACTATAAAAACTGCAAGTAGGAGCTTGTCCTTGCATGAATGCTGGCAGGCAAATACCAGAATATATGAAGCGCAAGTCATGAAGCCAATTGGATTTAACTGAATAGACCTCGATCAGCTTTCCCTTGACCACTACAGCCAATGGTGGTGTTTATCACATCCTAGAAATCCATTTAGGAGCAATGCTAATGATCGTTCTAAGGATTATTTGTTGTTTTTCTTACTGGACAATGTATCAGTGGGTCTGACATTATGGAAAAACAACCTTATTTCAGTGATGTGATTAGAGTATCCTCAAACAGAAACATAAAATAAAATATAAAATAGGTCTACATTGCCTTGAATCAGAGACTGGATGTTTTCGGAACATTGCTGGGGCCCCTTCGAAATTCTAAGAAAAAAGGCACTGCGGAATTTCTCACATCTGTTGTCTCCAAAGTCTATGGTTTTAATGGGGGTCAAAGTTCACTGTTTCTGCCACTGAAAATAATAGTGCCTCCTTGGAAGCTGTTTCTGTTTAAAATGACCCAAACGTTTCCTTATTCTTGATAAATGGAAACAACGTGAAGACTATGGATTTTCAGCTCGAAAGTCCCTCAGAAACGCTACATTGAAAACCTCTATCGCTTCTCTGTGGCTCGTCTGTTCTGATTGATTTAATAGGTCAGATAACGTGAATTATTGTAAACCTACAGCAGCTGTATGTCACTTCTTACCCAAGTAGGCTTTAAATATTTGGGTTTTAATATTTGCTATGCCTGTTTGGCTACAATTGACAAGTGTGCTTGATTATTTAGGTGGATACTAAGTGGTTACAAAGAATTGTTTGTTATAATATCCATTTCTTTAAATTTGAGATTTTGAAAAGCTCAATTTTGAATGAATGCATCTCCCTCCCTCCCTCCCTCCCTCCCTCCCTCTCAGGAAACCATGTGCACCAAGCGTGTTCAGTATGACATACGACTGCTGGATATTAACAGTCCAGACAGGATCAAACTGAAATATTTTTAAATACGACAATGTGGTTGACTGTAGAATTTGACAGGCAATAAGCAGGAATGATGGTTGATTGGTTTGTGCCTTAGTGGGACTCATTGCGTTTTTACAATTGTTAAAGGGAGGACGGGACACTTATGCCAGGCTGTCTGCTCTGCGTCGTATGAAAAACTCGTAGGTCTATTGATTTCGGTCTTTACATGTTTTCTCGGAAATGTCGGATAAGCTGTCACTTGTCAGCCGTGATTAGGTGTTCTGTGTTCTGAAACTGGAGGTTGTGCTAGAGATAACACACAGCCGGTGGTGGAACTGCTATCTGATGGGTGCTTTAAGAAATCAGGAAGAAGAAAACAGAGGATTGATAAACAGAAAATAGAAGACAGAAAACAGAACAAATGGTTGAACTGGGATACTCAGAGCCCTGTCTGCCCAGCGCCAGAGCTGCTGAGAGTTTGGAATTCACACAACGTCAACAAACCTGCCACGTGACGAGAGCCAACGCAGGATACGGGCCGTCTAATTGGACATTCTTTCCTCAAAATCCGCAGGTATGTTGTGTGCCTTAATAATCATCTCTACGTCGGCCGCCATGTCTGTCTCCTGCTTGTCCTCTAGGCTGCTCGTATGGTGCTCTTATCATCATTTATACACATTTGATGCCTTGCAGACGTGACCCTATCAATATTGCCTCTGCTTGGAGTGTTAACAGAGCAGTGCAATATTGCTTATAGGGTCTCGACTTCAGGGAAGGTCCTCTGGGCGGCTCAACTTCAGGGAAGGTCCTCTGGGCGGCTCCTGGCTTGTTTTCCTGGTATTGAGTTATTGTTAGTTGTTTGTGAAGGTTCTTTAATTAAGTATGTAATTTAAAAGCAAAGACTTAAAACTTTTGCAGGCCATAAGTTTGTTTAAGTCTTGCTCTGTGTTTTTATAAAGAATGATGAATGATGATATAGGGTGAGTTAAGCAGACACATTGCCACACCAGCACCATGTATACTAAACACGGAAACACTGTGAAATAATTCATTAGAAGCTTTAGCAAAAAGCAGTGAAAAAAAATATGAATTGATCATGTTCATGGAAGGTTATTCCATTGTAACTCACAAATCTACAAGGACCTACGTTACATTGTGTCAATTAACTTGTTCTTGTTCATTGTGTTGTTGGAATTGAATTGATCTCGTCATTTTTGTTGATGTGAAATGTATTTTACTATAAGAGTTCGTAATGATGGAAATTATTCTAAGTATACTTCTGACAAAGACAATTTTAAATTTAAAAACCTTCAGGAAGAGTTGTATATTGTAAGTTTCAGTAGAACTCATTTATTGCCATACCGAATAGTTACTAAGCATGTGCAATAAAAAATCCTATTAATTCTGAGGAACCATATATTTGCCTAATCATAGGAATGTATGGTCATTAAGCAAGTGTAAAATCTGTTTCATATTATTGTATATAAAACTGTTATAGATAGAGGAGGGAATTGTGTCTACATAATTGCAAGAATAAATGTAATTTTAAGTAGTTTGAGGTGCAACATCTAGTTTATATGGTGGCAGTGTGCTATGGGCCTTGAGGTTGTGTGGGCAGGAATCAGGATCATTCTATCAATGTAAGAAAATGCATCATCTATTAAATTAGAGCTATATCCCCACCACTACTCCACCCCTGCTCAGTAATATCACATTCACAACATCCTAAATGGAGAATTGATTTCAGCCATTGAGACTGTGTTGGTTGCAGAGCAAGGGTCTCTGTAAGCCTGAGAGCAGCTGGGCTGCTGCTGTCCTGCCCGCTGGGGTGCAGCTCTGTGGGGACAGGGTGAGGGGGCAGGGTGGGGGCCTGGAGGCTGGGGGCCTTCAGGACGGGGGCCTGGAGAACTTTCCCTCAGAAAACCGGATGCTCTCTGCCTGGCACTCTTTCCCTGTTGCACTACTGTGGAAGCTGCAGCAAGCAGTGCAATAATGAAAGGGCATCAGTCAGCTTGGATAGTTCACCACAGAAGGAGGAACTGAGAGCAGACAGAGCTTTACCCTCCTGAGGAAATACATAAACAATGTACAGGTACCAAATCTGTGTGATGCAATGTGTTAAGTGATATCCTGTGGGTGACAAATAAAACGTTTTTTTTTTCCAAAATATTTCCGCTTGGGCTCGATTTATTTGGAAACTGTTAATGAATGCTTGTTTTAAATTGAGAGCTTTTATTAATAGAAATACGTCGTTTTGTTTGTGTTAGAAATAAATCTAGAGTTTGATTTTAACGGTGCCTATAAACTTCACAAATTACATCAATTAAATCTCAGAAGACGGTTTTAGCCTCTACTTGGAAGGCGAAGTGCTCAAGTTGAACCAACTATTTTGAACTTATAAGGTATACGCTCGTAAATGATGACTAAAATCGTTTTTACAATATTATTTGTGTACACACTTTGTGTTGTCTGTGCAGTTAATGCTATCTGACTGATTTTAGGCCTACCATCTGTGTAATAGATTCGAACAAAATAAATAGTCTACATTCATTTAAAACATTTAGTTGAGTGCTCTATAAACCGGTCCAGTTCCATCGATGTACCTACTAGCCTGATGTTAGAAAGACGTAATTCACCTACGATAGTGTTTAAACAACTAATAAAACTGGATATTAAAACGCAAGTTAATTTAAAAATCCCTTCCGCTCCCAGACTTCCTATTCAGACGTGGTGCCTCCTCGTGGGTGGTCCCAATAGCAGCATTTACATTTCCTTTCCCGCTTTCACGCGGCTCTACAAACGCTGCTGCCACTCCGGTTTTATGCAAGTCCCCATTCATCCCCCTACGTCACCATTTGCTCATACTGATGACGAGGTGGCGACAGTGGCCCTCAAACACACACACACAACCGCTAACAGCTAGTCCCAGCATATGGACCGAGACAAACCCAATGTTTGCTTTCCTTGACCTGATGGTTTTAAGATATGAGTGGTCAGTTGATAGAAGTGGAAAGGTTAGACCTTTGAAAAGGGCCCTACCGCCATTTATGGAAGAAAGGATACATTTTGAAAGAAGGGTCGAATGCAAAAACGTAGGCCTACAAAATGTAATGTTCTTGTTTTGATTTGATTGATCAGGCTACATTAACGCATGGATCAACAAGGTTTTGTTTATAGGCTTGGCCAACTTGTGTGTCAGGCGTCACGAGGATCTTTGGACGCTTGGCTTCGGTAATTTTACTGTTTGAGACCATTCCGGTAAAATGCATTCACGAGCTCTCATTCTGAGATGACAAGCACATGCACAAGGCAGGGCTCCCAGCTTAACCAAGTCTCACGCATTCGCCGTGAGACTCACGCATTTCAACCATTTCTCGGGCAACACCTTGTATTTCTCACGCATTTCCACCATTTCTCACGCTGGGAAGTAAGGGTTTACTTGTCCCGCTATATACAATTAATGGACGAGGCGCAGGCATACTGAGGGAAGATGTCTGCCGAAATGATAGTTGTCTCGAGTTCTACAGTTAAATGCCAATCAAAAAACATCACCAGCACCCCCCTCCCCCTTTGTTAAACAAGTAACCATGGCAGCCGATCTTTATCTTGAATAACCTAATTTGACAATACACGCTAACAAAGCCTGTTCATCACCAAATAAAAACGTAGCATGTAGCCTACATTACAGCACACACAAACAATAATAATCATCAAACGCTCTCGATCTTTATGTAACCTATACATGCACAGCCTGTAGCCTACATGCACAGCCAGCAAGAGTAGACCCATACCGACTGTCAATGTATAGCCTGTTTATCTGATGACGGGGACAAAAAGCCGTAGTCAAATGTATATGATTTAGTTTAGGGTACCTGCTATCTCACAACCATGTTTGCCGTGTGAACAATAATGCTAAATTAAATCAACATAATTGTGTTTGTCTAAGTGTCCAAAGACCAACGCGCTTGAAACAGGCCTATTAAATATTAACAGGACTTTTAGGCCTTCCGTAGGCTATAGTAGCAAGGCAAGGATGCGGACACAGACATTCAGCCTCACTGGTCCATGGGTGGACCGTTCACTGGGGTTCGTCGCCATCTTCCGGATTCTATGCGTAAATGCAAGTGCCAGAAACGACCGACTTTAGAGACATTATTGCAAGGGTCTCCAACACTGTTCCCGGACAGCTACCTGTTTGTACAAACCATAGTTGCAAATAACCTGATCAAACAGCTAATTATTAGAATCAGGTGTGCTGAATTAGCATAGCCTACACGCCTATATTAGTAGTTCTTCAGAAACTGTTGACTCCTGTAACCTAACGGTCATAGCCTAAGGGGTTGTCACTCTTTAACCTTACTGCAAGACTGCACAGTTTTATATCCTATTCCAGAACATACTCTACATATAGTATAGGCTAGGCTACTGGGATGAGTCAATCAGGTAAAGCTTTTAAATGAAGGCTAAATAAAGCATTCTTAGAAAACGCTAGATTTATATTTTTCATTTTAAAACAGCGTAAAAAACGTAAAGACGAATATCTAAGAATAAGAATAAAAGCTCAAATAAAATGAGGTGGCTTTAACTACACCTTCATTTGTTAAATCCACAAAATCTTTAGTTTAAATATTATGTGAACTATATGAATTGCAAATACATTCTATTCTATAATTATACATATGCTTAGTATTATCATTAGTATTATAGCCTACATACTAACCTATCCAGAAAGGTCTGCAATAATTACTAACATTAGCAGGGTAGGCTACTCTAAAATTACCCGACCACAATTTAACAAACCGCCATTTCAAAAACAACAGATTATTCCGTCACCATTAAAGAAGTGGAAGACGTCGGGCTAAAAACAATTCCATTGTCGATTTTGAATAGGATATAGGCTAATGCTCACGCTTTGCTTTTATTTCCTACACATTTGACATTCAAAGTGTAATTACTTTTTATTCATTAATATTGGTGAAATTGTTAAATAATATTCATCATGTTCACGTTCCTATCTGTAGCCTATCCCTGATCTGGAAACATAATCGTTTGGAGAACACTTTTGGTTCATTGGATGTAAATTAAGTTTTCTTCTGTTCTGAGTTTTCAACAGCAGAGATTAAGGAGATGAGCCGAGCAGGAATGTAACATGACGTAAGGTATAGGCCGATGTGTTAATTTGAATTCAATTGTATTCCTTTATATTGGTTACTGGATTAAATTATCGTCAGTAGTTTCTCCGCCCTTTATCCCAGATCTGAAGACGTATTGTTATGCATTCGGCTACGGTACTTTAGGATATAGACTGTCAAATTTTGTTATGCTCTAACCAAATGCTCAATAGTGGAGATTAAGGAGATGAGCCTATAGAGGACTTAAACTGTATGGGTGTAATACAATAGCAGACACCTTCAGGTCGCCACAAGTGCATTAGTCTTGGGGTGAAGTTGATGTCTTGATTTCAACGGTGCACAGTGTTCTGTATTACTACTTTCAGTCGCTAGAAGGCACTAGTGGACACTTCACCAGTACACACAGGTAAATTCACTATGCTGGAAACAAAATGAACCTACATGAAAAATAAACGACGATACGGCAGTGTATCTACGTATGAATCATCAACCGATACGACAGGAAAATAACCAACAACCAAGTAGGCTATTTATTGTGCACAAAAGTCTCAAAATAACCAGATACCAGAAAACCTTCATGTCCATTATTTTGCTAATAATTGAAGACATTTAGAGAACACGTCTTCAAATTCTAGTACCCCCCCCCCCCCCCCCTATGGACACACAATTGTGCTATACCAGTCAAACAGTTGATAATTTCCGCGTTATACCAGTCAATTTATAATTGCCATGCTTAAATGCCCTTTTTGTAGTCAAAATGATGTGTGTGTGTGTGTTTGAATTTTGGAAGTTCAAAGTGCAATCTGATTATTCAGTGACTGATGCTCTTTGGCTGGTTTACAGACTAATAGTATGACCTGCAAGTGCTATCTCATGGAGAGAAGTTAACTATTCCAAACTAAGACTGTGCCACTTATGCTTTAAGAACCACAAAGGGCAAAACTACAACATTTAGACAGAATTTTTTTAAATATAAATGATCTTTCCGCGTTTATACAAATAAACCAAATTATCTCTCCAAAACAAACTTGGTGTGACACAAAACCTAGTGTAAAATTCATAACCCAAGATGAAAACACACAAGCATAGAGGAACAAATCAACAAGACTTGAACTGAGAATGACACATGCTTATCAGATAGAGATTTCAGACTAGAATGGGTTGGTGTTAACGTGTGGTCCAGGGACATCAGTTCTGTGTTCATACAGTCGTGGAATGATGTAGTTGCTCTTATAAGGGAGTGATGTGGGATCAGGGTGTGTCTGGATTTAAGACAGAACTTCTCTCAGGTGTTGATCTCTCCACAGAAGAATAAACATTTCCTGCAACACTCAATACTATGTTTTTTTTTATCTGTGAAGAGTGTAACACTACAGTACTTTTGATGACATTTGACCATTATGCAAGCGCAAAAGTAAGGTTTTAAAAGTGTTCAAGAGTTTTGAATAATATCAAGCAACAATGTACTAAACTAACCAAATTCAAACTTGTGTAAATTGTCCATCAATTCGTCTCCTTGCACATTGCCAGCCAATGCACCGAACCAGACAAGTTTAAACATAATCACTGCATGAGCTTATCATTCATCACGTGTCTCTTACATCGCATTCTAGTTCAGCTGACAACCACTGTGTTACTGCGTTACGTCATCTCATCCTCCGTTGCTGATTGTGCCACGCGGCGCGGGATGATGTCATCACAGCTCGTCGTGGCGCGCGGGCTCCTGGCTGGGCTGGATGAACACGCCCTCCATCACGCGCCAGTAGTTGTGCTGGTTGGGCGTTGCCATGGCGTGCACCTCCCGCTGCCCGCGGATGGGGTGTCCGTACTGCTCCCCCGTGATGCTCAAGTACACGCTGGTGCCCGTGTGCTTGAATCGCACCGTGTCGTCCCGTTCCCACACCTCCCCGCTGCACTGGACCGCCCACACGTCCAGGTCATCCCCCTCGCCGTTCTCCCCGAACGCACTCACCTCCTGGAGACGGGCGCCGGGGACCCCCAGACACGGAGAACATGCGTTTATCATGTGAAGGTGCCAGGCTCAAGTGTACGTGTTGTTTTGGGATTGGGAAGTATGGGACACATACATAAAGAGTGTGTGTGTGTGTGTGTCGTACCTGGTTGTTAGACAGCAGGGAGCTGATGTGTGTGTGTGTGTCGTACCTGGTTGTTAGACAGCAGGGAGCTGATGTGTGTGTGTGTGTGTCGTACCTGGTTGTTAGACAGCAGGGAGCTGATGTGTGTGTGTGTGTGTCGTACCTGGTTGTTAGACAGCGGGGAGCTGAAGTGGTGGGAGTGCAGGTTGCGTCCTGTCTGCATGTGGGTGATGCGGATGGCTTGCCCACATTGGATGGGTGCTCCTCGTAGGCATGTCCCATTAGGCCTGCCCCGGATCCTCCAGTAACTGTTGGCATCCTCTGCACTCTCCACACCTGTCACAGACTGCTGCCCGCTGCCTACAGACAAGGAAATAACCCAAGACAAGACCATCAACAATTCAGGGTTACCTCTACTTCAAACTGAGGGTAAAGATCTCAAAGCAAAAATGAATGGTGATCAATCTGGTTATGTATAACTGGTTTATATAAGCTGCCACAACGATTTTCATCATTGTAAATGAGAATGGTTCTCAATTGATTTTACCTGGATAAATAAAGGTCAAATAAATCAATAAAAATTTAGACATTTCTTTATGGGAAAAAAAAACCCACTGACCTATAGTGCCTCAAAATACACTACACTCAATATTAAATAATGACATGATATGCGGTTCTTTCTGTACCTTAAGGTACTGCACGACTACAATGCACCTGCTCCGGAAGTTGTGGCTCTCTTGGGAAACTAGCCTACGCTTCGCATTCAGGGCGGTTGTAACATTATGAGGGCAGATCAAAACGAGATATTTGAGATGTGTATTCGGGGTTGAGACGTCACGTATTTGCCATTTCTTCAGACGTGGGATTTTAGAACCAAAGGATTAATAAACATTGAAGCCCCTCGAACATCCGTCACATCCTACCTAATATAAACACTGTTCCGAGCTGAAGTTTACAAAATGAAGTGTGCAATGCAATGGCACACTAGAGTAGCCAAACCGGTTAGGACGATAAGTTCAAATAGCCTATACAATACATCCATAGCTAGCCACTTTGCTAGCTAGCTTGCTGAGGTATATTTGCTGTATCTGCCATTTCCTGGTGCATATGCAAACACTTCAGACAACGTTTAATACAACATGATCTTATAAGAAACAAGTGGTTATTTACCTGAGCCGTATTTGACATCATGGGAATGTAGACGAACGTTGTGTTTCGTGTTCAGCAATTTTACAAGTGAACCGCATGTGACATAGTCGTACTCAGGTTCTCTACCCTCGGAATTTGACCACAAAAGCAGTACACAGAATGATTTGAAGAGGACACGGATAGCGTGGATTAATCTCATTGTTATGTCTCTCGACACATAATCGTGTGTGAGGATGTACAGCTTGATTTCCATCCACTTTCAAACATTAGTGGTGACGTTAACCAATCACAACATGACAAGTCCTAGAACAAGGAAGCAAAGAACACATGCTGCTTGCGGATTGGTTCAAGCGTGACGTCATGCATTTAGCAAAGACAGGAAGTCCGAAATAACCTATTCGTGATCTGAGGATTCTTAAGTGATAAAAAAGTTATCGCATTTCATTGAGCATTTCTGATAAAATTGTGCATTAACTGTTATACAGTCAAATGTAGTTTCCAACTAGGTTAAAAATGTATAAAGGTATCCCAACACCTGAGTTATTGAGACTACAGCAGATGTTGACCAGAACACATTTAATCTTGATCAGCCGTTTGAAGCCTATCATTAGCCAATCACTTTAATCTAATAACACCATTTACCCAATTGAGAAACAAACAAACAAAATGCTTTGTGACATTTATTGCTGGCCAGATTTGCCATCGTTTGGCAGTGGGGTGACAATCATCCCCAGTTTCTGAGACAGGGCTATTTCTCTCCTGGTCTGGCGGTTGAGGCTGGACAGCGCGCCCAGCAGAATCGCCCTCAGAGAGTCGGTACCACGCCTAGTGCTGTCGCTCCCACCACGCGCCGTGGATCTGCACCTGCGAGGCGCTTGTCTGAGTCTCTGGCAAGAGAAATATTAACATAATAATCGTTGGTGTTTCGTTGTGTGAAAGTTCTTATGTCAGAACAACAGATTCCTTACAGACGTACTACTTTCTCTCTGTGTGTGTGTGTGTGTGGGTGCGCGCGCGCGCGAGTTAATCTTCCATTTGGATAGAGGGAGAGAGCAAGTAAGAAACCTACCATGCCGTCGGCGCGCAGATTCGTTTTGACATCACAGAATTCGTCAAAGTCAATCTTATTTAGACATTTTACGATATTGGTATGTGTACCATCTTCACTCCATCCAAATGCATCATGTTGCTCAACCTGCAAGTCAGATGACGTCTGCTGGTTTTGTAAGATGTCGCTTACAGTGGTGGTATACACAGTGCGAAGTGTAGGCCTTGCGATTGAGGGTTCGTCTGACTCACTGACAGGAGAGGTAACTATTTCCGTGGGAACTTCAACAGTGCTATTGGGCTTGACAACAAACAGCGAGCTCCCATCTGCCTTCTTTGCCTGTACAATTTTTAAAATGACTTTGGAAATGACATTTTCCAGCTCCTTATATGTTCCTCTTTTCTCTAAGAAAGTTTTGAATTCTTCACACAGATACGTCGCCATGACATCACTCGGACCGGAGTTTGACGCCTGTCCTTGGGCAGGGAAGCCAGAGGCCCGGCTCAAAATCACCACGTCCTCCAAGGAATCGGTCCACTCTTCAGTCAGCTTTAAGCGCCGGAAGAGGTCACATTCTGACTCAGTAAGGTGATGAGCCATGAAGGACTCTCCAGGGCTGTTTGTTCGGAGATCTGATATTCCCGTGGCCTCCAAAAGGCTTTGACGGGACTCACAGATTCCAGGTGTTGTGAAGCTCCACTGATGTATTCTAGATTTATTTTTCCGTTTAACTGTAACGTCAAGCGCAAACAGAGCGCGTGGTTTCTATTTCGTGATTTAACAATGCTCAGAAATCGAATGTCATTGTGAAACAATCACAGAAGCAGAACGCATACATCGTCAATATATTAAACACTGTTATAATAGCGCCATGGTAGGCCTATATCCATTTTGACATTCATACGACAGCTAGATTTTCCAAAAGGCACATGATAGTGGTCCAGTATTATCGGATACACAACACATTAAGGTCTCGGTTATAGGCTATATTCTAGATGTAGCTATATAGGGCTGCAGTATGAGCAGCTGCAGTTCTGAGAGGCTGCAGTAATGAAAGGCTGCAGTAGTTAGAGGCTGCAGTAGCCTACTTACAGACTCCAGTTCAGATTATTTGTTCCAAAAAAAAAATCAAAAACTTTTTTCAAAACTTGACACAAAAAAGTTTCACGTTTTGAAACTGCAGGCTGCAGTAGTGAGAGGCTGCAGTAGTGAGAGGCTGCAATACATAGAGGCTGCAGTATTGAGAGACTGCAGTATTGAGAGACTGCAGTAGTTAGAGGCTGCAGTACTGAGAGGCTGCAGTAGTGAGCGGCTGCAGTAGTGAGAGGCTGCAGTACTGAGAGGCTGCAGTAGTTAGAGGCTGCAGTTCCGATTTCTTTTTTGGCCACAAAAAAATGTCCACAAGAGGTGCACAATGTGTCCACACGAGGTCGCCATAAATTGAAGTAATTCGTTGATCATTGAAATGCATTAATACAACAACAGTGGTCGTATTGTGTGGTCGTATTGTTTCATCGTTGTGGCCGTCTTCAGATATTTAATGGCCAAACGCGTGTCTTAAAATGGGTAAGATGAGTATTTGTTACGATATTTGCAGAGCATTCCATTTCCCATCTCGAATCTTACCGTAGGTGATGGTTAATTCACTCATCTCAGAGACTAGTCGTGTTTCTGTCCGCCCATTTAATTTGTAGCAACAAGTGACATGTAGGCCTGCCTGTATGCTACTCTGTATATCATTCTCATACAAATGTAAGTATATTTTTTAGTCATTTAGATTTTGTGAAGGTAATGTAGAACTCATATAGAATGCTAGTCTTTAAGTGGCGGCAAGTTGTCTTCCTTTTCGCTTGGTTGAGGACTGGGTACAATCAGAGCCATAGAAAAAGAGTTGCGACACGCTTTGATCTCGCCGACACGTGATCACGTGGTTCATGTAGCTCGCTGTAGTTCCAAAAAAACCCACTGCTGTCAACCGGTTTGAATGGTTTTCAATGAAGCTGGCCAACGGAAGTCGCTTTCTCAGGCAAATGATGAATGAAACAGGCTCGGTTAAAGAAATCCGATATTCTGGCTATCTTCAGCAGACTCGTATCTACAAAAGGCAGTCCTCCCTGACGTGTTTGGTGTAGAATGGAGTGAAATACAACATTGTGAACACTCACTGCCAGTGAAACACAGGAAAAAAGCTAGAGCTTTTTTGTCACGTGGTTCCGGTAGCTCCCTGTAGTTAAACAAAACCCCCACTGCTGTCAACCTGTTTGAATGGTTTTCGGCGGGACAGACAGCAGCACCATCTCGATTCACGGACATTTTCGGTATATTAACACATAATGTCAATTGGTTACTGGTGTGTTGTATCATGTATGTCTGATACTTTATTAACATGTATGTATTACATGAACTTATACAAAACGCAATATTGTGAAGCAGAGCTAGAAATGGCTATGCTAGCTCTACTGTACAAACGGTACTGTACCATACTGTACATACCAAACAGTGGCCTAATGAGGACTATATTGTTCCACTTAACGTTTAACCTTAGACGGTTGAAGTAAATGGGTCTTGTTAAACGTTTATTCATCAGCCCACTTACAATTTAGCCTACCACATTAACAACACTTATATTTGTAGTACTTGATGCAAGTTGAATCTAACCATTATCACCAGCAACTGCTCAATTTAAGACAAGAAAGGAGTTTGGTAAATAGAACAGAATAAACAAGGCAACCAACTGCATTCAATAAAACATTTTATTGTACAATATGTCCTGTGTTCTTCCACTCCTTTTGTTTGTAGTGATCCGGTGATCTTCTGGCTATGATACATGTACAGCTAGCTAGAGTAAAAGTGTTGCTTACGTAGACCTACAGTCTAGCTCCAACTGCATTTAGAATCTAACAAGCTTACGATAAACTTTAACTAAAGCTGGCTATATAAAATGCTACTAATAACAATTGATATGTGGTGGTCGAAATATGAAAAAATGCAGGATTTTCGTGAATTTACCAGCTAACTTGCTTCGGACCACTTCATTTGCAATTCATTGTTGCTAGCTCTACTAACTAGGCTAATAAGAGCTATATATAGAAGACTTACTTTGTATGCCAACGAACACCAATAATTAGAACTAATTTGACAGACTATAAGCCAACTGACTTCTGGTTATGATACACGTGCTCTCTAGCTAGCTTCAGTAAAAGTGTTGCTTATGTTAGATACTAGCTAGACCGTCTAGCTCTAACTGCGTTTCGAATCAAACAAGCTATAATCTTACGATAAACTTTATCTAAAGCTAGCTATATGAAATACTACTAATAACAATTGATATGTGGTGGTAAAAATATGAAAAAATGAAGGATTTTCATCAATTTACCAGCTAACTTGCTTCGGAGACACTGAAAATGAATGGGGTTGAACGGTGGAAAATGCAATGTTTGGAACTACAGGTCGCATGTGACACGCTTTACTTCCGCATTCCTCGATAACAATGGGAGTCTATGGAAGTGTCGCAACTCTCTTTTTCTATGGCTCTGGGTACAATGAAAGGACCACTAAGCAAGCTTCATGTGGATCCGATGCAAGTTGTAGTTCTTTCTGTTATAGACACGAAACTGCGATTCTAATGATAGGCTACTTACGTGAACTGTATTTATGGAATGGCGTATAGCCTAGCCTGTACGTGAAAGTAATGTCAGGAATATATTAACTATTGTGTTGCTGACGAGGATAATGTGAGGCAATCTAAGCTTATGAATAGTCTTGTGTTCTGCTTGTTATTCAGTCTAACATTAAAAGGTCATGTGGTCTTGTGTTTCATAAAATCTATGATATGCATCTAGTTACGTGAGTCATAGCTGGCTCCTTGCCATATTTTTTGAAAAGCGCTTGAAACAAAGTAGCCGGCTCAACGTTGACTTGGTTACTTTTTCCAAAAGCTAAGAGACCATGCCACAGCCCAAAGTCAAGTTGGTGGTGACGGGAGATGATTTTGGGTATTGTCCGAAGAGGAACCAGGGTATAGTGGATTGTTTCCAAGCTGGGGGCATTTCCAATGTGTCATTATTGGTTAACGCCTCCGCGGCGGAGGAAGCCGGAGTTCTGGCCAAAAGGTAAATTGAAGCCACGTATCTAGCCATAGACTACTCGTTTTTTTGCTAATGTGTGACACTTATATATACTTTATCTAAAATATTGATATACCCCAGACTTTTGTTATACATGCCTAACTAAAAGGTCAACAGACGTTTCAACTTTAATGTTGGTTAGGTGGCACTTACAAATCTTCAAATTCTTAACATAAATACGATTGCTTAACTGTAACTTGACGTACAATAACCAGCTTTAGTTGATCTTTTGTGATATCTACGTAGCAGTCCTGACTCTCACAATATTCCTCACTGCAGACACCACATTCCCATCGGTCTCCACGCCAACCTCTCTGAAGGAGTGCCAGTTTGCCAGAGTCTCAAGCAGAGATCCTCCACCCTTCTGAACCATGATGGCTTTTTCCTTGGAAAGATGGGCTTCCGCAAAGCACTACAGAATGGCCAGCTGAACATGGCAGAGGTGACTTGATTTTCATAATTATTGTTAACATTGACAACCAAATGGCAACTAAGCAGACTTTACATAGCTGTTGTCTGTTGTACTAACATGACTGGAAATAACATCTTAAATATCACTAGACTCCTATTTTCATTGTTCGTTCGTTATCTGCCGCTTGTCCGGGGGTCGGGTCGCGGGGGCAGCAACCTAAGCAGGGAGGCCCAGACTTCCCTCTCCCTGGCCACTTCCACCAGCTCTTCCTGGGGGACTCCGAGGCGTTCGCAGGCCAGCCGAGAGACATAGTCCCTCCAGCGTGTCCTGGGTCTTCCCCGGGGCCTCTTCCCAGTGGGACGTGCCCAGAACACCTCACCAGGGAGGCGTCCAGGAGGCATCCTGATCAGATGCCCGAGGCACCTCAACTGGCCCCTCTCGACGCGGAGGAGCAGCGGTTCTACTCTGAGCCCCTCCCGGATGACCGAGCTTCTCACCCTATCTCTAAGGGAGAGCCCGGACACCCTGCGGAGAAAACTCATTTCGGCCGCTTGTATTCGCGATCTCGTTCTTTCGGTCACTACCCACAGTTCGTGACCATAGGTGAGGGTAGGAACGTAGTTTATCGACTGGTAAATAGAGAGCTTCGCCTTTCGACTCAGCTCCTTCTTCACCACGACGGGCCGATGCAGGGCCCGCATCACTGCGGACGCCGCACCGATCTGCCTATCGATCTTGCGCTCCATTCTTCCCTCACTCGTGAACAAGACCCCGAGATACTTGAACTCCTCCGCTTGGGTCAAGGTCTCCTCCCCGACCCGGAGATTGCACTCCACCCTTTTCCGGTCGACAACCATGGCCTCAGATTTGGAGGTGCTGATTCGCATCCCAGCGGCTTTGCATTCGGTTGCGAACCTCTCCAGTGAGAGCTGATATTTTCACTGTGATAATTCATAAAGCATAACATTTAAATGCCCAGACTGGTTTTGGTAATGGACAGATGATGAAAACAGATCAGCTGTATTGAGGTGTAGTTCTACTGTGTTCCCTGAAGGAGGAAGAGCTTCTACACAGGTTCTGCTGTTCTCCTTTCGAAGGTGTAGTTACTCTGTGAGGTGGTGTTGTCTTACATCTGGGAGTATACACATATGGCAGGTGTTTATAACTATGCCTCTGGCAGTTTCTCACTTCTCTGTTTGTGTGCCTGTGTCTGTATGTGTGTGTGCCTGTGTCTAGGTGGAGCTGGAACTCAGGGCACAGGTGAGGCTGTTCGAGGAGCTGATTGGTCACCTGCCGTGTCACATGGACGGCCACCAGCATGTGCATGTGCTACCAGGTATGCTGTGTGTCTGTGGGCTCAGAAACACCATGTAGGCTGTGTGTCTGTGGGCTCAGAAACACCATGTAGGCTGTGTGTCTGTGGGCTCAGAAACACCATGTAGGCTGTGTGTCTGTGGACACAGAAACACCATTTATGCTGTGTGTCTGTGGGCTTCATGCATAAATAGCTTATAGAAGTTAGCTGGCCCACTTATGTATGATGCTTCTGTGAGATGCCTCACTGTGGCGTGCCCTTAGATAATGTGACGCTGGCTCTTAACTTCCTATCTGCCTCACTCAGTATCGCTCTGTTGACCCTGAGTCAGGCCAAACAGACACATGATCACACGTCTGACCACATGTCTGGGTTGGGCTGATTCACATGCTGTATTGTGACAATTAAATTAGCATTTTCTTTTATTTATATTACTCTGGGTGTTTTTGGCCAGTGCAGGGGAATTGTGCAAAAAGTTTGTTGGATGATATTTACTGTGTATTGTCCATAAAACATGGTACTGGTTATTGGTTTAACCCTTGTGCTGCCTTCGGGTCACATGACCCAAAGGTTCACAATGAACCATTGTTGTGTTTACCCAATTTTACCCATTACAAAAACAAATAAAAGCATTTTCTTTTAACCTTCACAGTGTGGGGGGTCTGAGACAGCCCGACGGTTAAAAGAAAATGCTTCACTTTGTTTTTGTATGCGGTAAAGTTGTCACAATACGACGGTGGGTCACAATGACTGATGGGTCAGAATGACCCGAAGATAACATAAGGGATAAGATGAGGTAGAACCTAATTATATATTTTGGGTTTATTCTTACCACTCTATTTTTGGTGTTTTAGTAAATATGATACTTGCTTAGGTATTGCATGGTATGTTTGTTGTGTTCATGCTGCAGACAAAGCTTCTGGAGTGTACTGAGCATGTGTTGGTGACCAGGCTGCCTCCATCTGGAGGACAGACTGCCAGCAGAGAACTGTCTGTCTGACCAGTACAGATCCATTAAACAGAACTTAATCCAAAGACATGAACCGTGTGTGTGTGTGTGTGTGTGTGCGTGTGCGTGTGTTCCAGAGGTGCGGGAGGTGTTTGCACAGGTGCTGTCTGAGTTTGGGATCCTGTACACACGTGTTCCAGTGGAGGCAGGCCTGCACGCATGTTCCTGGCTGAGCCCGCCTCTCCAACACTTCTACACTCAGGTTGAGAAGGATGCACAGGAGGCTGTTCCCGTGTTCCGTCGCCACGGCATCAGGTGTGTGTGTGTGTGTAAACCAATTTGTCAGAAACGCCCCTTCTTGTAGAGGTTTTTACCACAGAGCCTTACCCATCCTACCTGACCCTGTGACCCCGGCTTCCCAGGTGGCCTGACGTGTACCTAGGTCTTACCACCATGGGCCAGAACATGTCCCTCCCCAACCTCAAACGGGCCCTGGGCTACGCCATGGAGGGGCATCTCTCACCCCTTGTAGGACATGGGGGCGTGGCCTCCTCCTCCTCCCTCTTCTCTGCGGCCCAGCGGGCCCCGCTGACGGCTGAACTCATGGTGCATCCTGGGTACCCCAGCCGCCCGCAGGAGGGAGGCTGTGGGCAGGGCCCCGACGAATTCTCCTGCTCGGCTGAGCGGCAGCTGGAGCTGAGCACCCTGACCCAGCCACTGCTCCTGGACTTCTACTCCCAGGAGAGGATCCAGCTGTGTGCCTTCAAGGACCTGTGACCTCCCACAGGCCCACACCTGACCTCCAGCCCCACCCGCCTCTATGCACCAAACTTGACTTGATTCCGTCCCGATGAAGATGTTTATGGAGGCATCAGTTGATAGTGTAATCAGTAAGGAGTAAGTTAGGTCCAGTAGGATAGCACTAGTTCCACTCTAGCCTTCCCCAGTTCTCAGGAACTAGGGATTGGGTTAGAGGGATTGACACATTTACCTGAGCTAATCTCTTTAGGCCCCTGGGATTAAATAGATTAAGGCAGATTGGACTCTGCCTGCAGGCTCATTTTGAGCACAGCACCATGTTCCAGTAGGCACACAGGCTGTACACAGGCTGTACACAGGCTGCACACAGGCTGCACACAGGCTGCACACAGGCTGCACACAGGCTGCACACAGGCTGCACACAGGCTGCACACAGGCTGTACACAGGCTGCACACAGGCTGTACACAGGCTGCACACGGGCTGCACACAGGCTGCCCACGCTTGTCCCATAGCACACGGGCTGAATCTCTGGGGTTTATTTCCTGCATCTTGAAATAATCTCATCCCCTCCTGTTTGGCAGCACCATACATTTTAAACATGAAGGAAAGTAAAATGACAGGAATCTAGACAGGATGACCTTTCTGAGATCAGTGATGTCAAATCAAGGGATAAAGCCAGTGGCGGTTTATTTGAATTTGACCTACACTACAATGTCATGTGTCGCTCAAAGAAGTAAGGAAACAGTTTGACAGTGGATAACTGGGCGACCATAGCCATGACAATAAGTTCATCACTAAATCTTTAGTGTTTTTAAGGCACAATACAGGCACAGTCTCTTTAGATTGATTTAGCGCAACAGTTGTTTCATCTCAGGTGAGTACAAATGAGCACCAAACAACCAAACAAAACCTCAGTTAGCTGCACATCTTGATGTCATCCAGAAGTTCAACTGCCAAAGTTACACATTCTGGTTATAACTTATATTTTAATATGACATCCTATATTGTAACGGAGTGAGAACCGTGAAACTCACTCCTCAGGTATGTAAGAGGCCCCCCGTGTCAAAGAAGAGATAGCTTTTCTTTGACATAGTTGGTAGTGGTCACGCTTGGCAAGTCGGAGGCTGAGCGTTCAAATCCCGTGAGTGGCGAACTACCTTGTCAGACGGAGCGTGACTACGGCTCTTACAGACCCATCACATATGTTTACATAACCATGCATTAACACTGATTTGAATAATTCTCTTATATTTTATAAAAGATTGTGTGACAGGAGTATTTATACAATATCAGTTGTAGCCGTATGTTTGTTGTAGCCGAGTTTGTATTAAATGCAAAACTGGAAGAACTTATAATAATGTTAATAAATGTTACAAGTCGAAAGCCTCAATGATTGTCTTATGTAATACATTGTCATTTTAGCAGACGCTCTTATCCACACCGTCTGCTAATATGTAAAACATGTTCAGAAAGGATTGTTGTTTAAGGATTCACAAGACTAAACCTAATGGATAATGTTTGGTGAAGTCCACTCAAAACTACACTGCCACTGCACAGCAAACTACCAGCCAAACAACTACAGTTTACTGTACAAAGGTATCAGAAGATGTGTTTATGAGCCAAACAGACCTGATAACAGCTTCTGACATGGGCATGAAGGAGAAGCCTTGGACAGATAAGCAGCAGTAATGATGACTCGTGGCCAGGCAGGGCCAGGCAGGGAATTATAGCGTGGCACGTTTATTAAGTAAATGTTAACTATTTAACTAAATGGGGCTATCTCGTTATGTTCAGTGACCTGTGCACTTGCACAGTGAAGCTCCCTCTTGGAACTGGTTCTGGATACAAGCTGCTAAATGCATAAATGTAAATGTTATCACCACTATGAACCAACCGTTAACTCATATTTTGTTACGGGAAGATGGCAGACATCCTGTCTGGTGTCCCCTCTGTCCAAATGGATCTGAAAGCATGACTGGTATATGCA
The DNA here is from genome assembly GCF_963692335.1 of Osmerus eperlanus. Taxonomy (NCBI): domain Eukaryota; kingdom Metazoa; phylum Chordata; class Actinopteri; order Osmeriformes; family Osmeridae; genus Osmerus; species Osmerus eperlanus. The sequence goes on along the minus strand of NC_085042.1, from coordinate 10,169,109 downwards.
AAGGCTTTTACAGAAAACTCTTTGCTTAGGGAATCTTGAATCTTGGAAGGTTGTGTGGCGTGTTTAATGTTGCCCCACCTAGTGGTGGACTTTTACATCAAACGTGAGGCAGCATGTCATCTTAGAGCAGTGGTCTACAACCCCGCTGTCCTGAATGTTTTAGACGTTTCCCTCTTCCAACAAACCTGATTCAAATGAATGGGTAGTTATCAAGTTTTGCAGAAGCCTGATAATGACCCCTTCATTTGAATCAAGTGTGTTGGTAGAGGGAAACATTAACATACAGAACAGTGGGTCTTTAAGACCAGGGTAGAAGACCATATGATCTAAGATGACTTCATTACATCTTTCCTAAGATTTGGGGTAGTCATTGAGAACCAAACCACACCTCTCTCAAGCTAAATCTTCCATTACATGTGTGTATGATATAAACACATACTTGCTGTGTTTGAACTGTCTCTCAAATATTTTTTGAGGGACTGATTTGACATAAAAGCTTTTCCAGCCCATTCACACATCAAACATGACCATCACAACCACCTAGACAGTGAGGCCAAATGGTAAGCCATCTTTATTAGGAAATATTGGCCCAAGTCATACAGCTCTTACACTGGCCTTCTGGCCACATCCCCACCAACCATGCCTGTGGACAGCCCCCCCAGTAGGGCCCAGGGGCTTGTGGAAGGATCTGCAGGGAACCTTTACCATGGTTCTCCTCAAACCACAAATCATTAGGCAAGTCCCTTTTGTAGGGGCATCAAGCGAAGAAGCCTACCACTGACTACCCCTGTAGCAAGGTGTTAAGAGGTCCAATTGAATGCTATGGATGTGTTGTGACACCAGGTGCATTACTTAAACGGGCAGCCTGGATGGCAGACAACAGGATCTACTCGCCTTTCCACTTCCTGCTTTGTTGGCAGCAAGCAAATGTGAAGAGCCAATAGTTTGTACGTTGTTTAGTGAACAAACGATTGCCTTTGATCCCTGGGTCTTGTAGTTTTAGGGACCCAAACCAGGAAGAAGCCTCACAGAATGTAAATAAAAATGTTTTGTCCAAAACATAGCTAATCAGCAGTAAGATAATCTAATATAAGAACCTGATTCGAATTAGTGTAAGCGGTTACAAGGGCTTATCTGTTTTCAACAGATGAAGCCTTTTGTCAAATGGAGTGTCATGTCTTAAATCAATCACACAAGGTTTGTAGGCTTCCTTTTCAATCTTTTATGAAACAATGTAATTGATAACAGAGTTGGTGTATAGGCTGCCATGTTGAGTCTGGTCTAGATGGGTAACGAACTACAGAGAGGGAGGGCTTGTTCCAGAGAATACAGTGCAACTTCAGAAGCAGAGAAGTAGTCAGAACAGGAAAAGAAACATTGCACCACACACCTCCTGGTCCTAGATCTCTAGAGGGCTGTCTTCTGGTTTTCAGTAAGACATTTTCTTTCTGGGTGTGACAGAGCATGTCAGATGAAACTAGAGGGAAAATGAATATCAGGGTTACAACTTGACCCTCTGTGAGAAAACTCATCAAAGAAGATGGACTACCGAGCTGTGGTTCTTCCTTTTAACCTCTTTTCAAACTAAAACATTGTATATCTGCATTTTCCTTCTATATATCTTTTAATGCCTAGTGCGCCATCTTACACAAAGTCCTCTAACCACTTTTTTCATGTTTTTTTTTTTTTTTTGATTTAAGAAAATAGTAGAAAGTTAGTAACAGCCTCAAGCTATGTGTCACCAGGAGGAGGAACCTGTCTGATCCACAGAGAGTCCTGGAGGAGGGGAGGCTGAGGCTAACTTGGCCACGCTCAGAGGGGCTGCTCCTGGGCTGCTGGGGGGCTGCTCCTGGGCTGCTGGGGGGCTGGCTGGGGAGCATGTGAGTGTGAGGGAAGGACAGGGAGAAGTGTGGGGGGACAGGAGTGGAGAGAGGGAGGAAAGGATGTTGGAGAAAGATATTTGCTTGGGCAGGTGAGTGAGAGGGAAACAGAGAGATCAGAGGGCTAGACACTCGTCATGTGATCAGTCCATTGGCCGTTTCTCGCCATGTTTCTTTGTAAACTCTTCTGCGTTCTTAAAGAATTTTTTACGGTCCTTTGAGTACTCCTCAGCTAGGTCGGCCCTGAGGGGGTGTTCCGGCTGAGGGTCGTTGACCAGGGCGATGAGGGACTGGATGACTAACGAAGAAAAATGAAATAAAAAAGGAAGATAAGTTAAGTCAGTCAAATTAGGCTGGAGTGAGACCCCTTAAACAGTCAGAAGGAGGCTCGTAAAATTAAACTGTTTTTGCTATGAGGGCAACAAACAACGCAGTGACATATTCTTTGGTGTTTATTCACCAGAGACTAAGTGCACTACCCTTCGCTCTGGTCGGGAACAGCTTCAAGGCCATCCTACAGCCTGCTCATAACTGGTTTATTCCAATTTTATGGGACTACTAAAATAATGTGCCCTTGTTTTTCTACTTCCAATATCATGGAAATGATGGAGATTCATATATTTGATGTGACACTTATGGCCACAGAACAACTTCAAGTGACAAAAAATATATATATATTTTTTTAAACTTTATTCTTTGTGTGGCATTGAGTGATAAGTCTGGCCACCCCTGCCCTCTATCAACACTGTCTATGGACCATTTAAGCTAGTGTGGACAGAAAAGACTCCTCTTATTTCGCTTGCTCACCTTGATCAGTTTTGGTGGCTGGCTTCCAGTTTTCTGCACTGATGACAGGCAAGCACACCTGTCCTTTCTCGTCGATGTTGGGGTGGTAGATCTTTGTCTTGAAAGTGATCTTGGGGGGCTTGAAGGGGTACTCGGCAGGAAAGATGATTTCGATCCTGAACGCTCCTTTGTCATAAGGAGGGTTGTCCTGTAATGAGGAAGTGTACACAATAAACCATGGTTAATAAGTACCGCAAATGACACCTGCAAAATGTCTGCCGAGGTAATGAAATAATCTAGTCATGGCAGTTTGCCCCTCATTTTCAAACTACTACGACTTCACTTACAGGGACAATAAGGCCTTGCCATGTCAATATGTTTGATTCGTCAACTTGAATGTTTCTGAAGTTTTTCATTCCAGACTTGCGAATCTCGTCAAGTTCCTGAGAGGGAGGATGACAAGAAAAAAAATACAATTAACATCTCAATACGAAAAATCTGCTTGTTTAAATGGAAGTGTTTGCTTGTTTAAAAGGCGATTTTCAAGGAGGCCAAGAAAGGCATTAGCATCAAATCAATATGAGACAATGAGGCTAGCTTGTTAAATAATAGAGATGGACTGTGTCATGTTTAAGTTGGATAAGAAAAAATATGAAAACAGACTTTCAATTAAACTGTTCACTTAATGTTGGGCTACTATTAATAACATTTGTTAGCGACGACATCATCGATATTGCGGATTTAGTTCATGTTTCGGTTTTGATTACACGAAAACGATACTAGCACGTTAGCTTGCTAGCTAACGTTCGCTTGAATGATGTCAAGTTTCAGGTCCACACCCAGATATTAGCGAAATTGTGACGGATAGCTATATTATAATCAAGTCCAACTAAAGCGGACCAAAACGTGTCCCACAAAAACAAAAACGGGTAGTTAACAAACTAGGTAGCTAATGTTAACTGGTAGTTAGCGTGCTAAGAATTTGGGCATGATTTGACTAAAGATATGACAGTACTTCCTGTCAATAATTATGACCTGGCTCAGTGAAATGGCTTGCTAAAGCGTTACATGGTTAGTTTTGAAACATCTAGCTAAACGTTTGTCTAACGTGGTCTGGATAGCCTGATTAGCGAAAGTGGTTTGTTTGAATACGTGAAACCAGCTAGTTAACCTCGCTAGCTACTCCCCATCTTTATTTCGGACAGCCTAGTCATCCGAAAGTACGGTTTATTTACCACAACGGTTGTTTACCTAGCTAGCCACACTACAGGTTAGATATAGCTAAAAGAGAGTAACGTTCGTTATTACATCATGACGAGTTTTCAGTTTTACACTACTGCCTTCCTTTGTGTTAAATTTCAGTTAACAACGTCGCAGGCTAACTAGCTAGCTGGCCAATTACTTCCCTGATCCTGAAAACCGGTCTATCAATCTCTGGCCTAAATTGCCGGTGCTTCCCTGCCTAAATATTTAGCTAACGGCGTAAGCTAGCGAGATGGCTAAAGAGTGACTTCTCGCTTTTAGCGGGTTGGTTTTTCAACACGTTTGGTCGACCACACATTCAGAGGACAATACATGTCTCAATTAAGTTGCGTTGTGTGATCTGCGAATACATTATTATCCCATTAAGCCCCCAATGGTTACATACATATGAAAAAAGGGATATCAGAAGATTTACCTTGTGCAGCCTCCTGCTCGCCGCCATCTTGAATGTTCTGTGTGTTCCCAGAATACAGTGCGGCAACAGGATGACTGACTGGAAGAGACTGGTGGGTTCCACTCACAGACGTAGTTCTAGGGAAAGAAGCGTAAACAAAGTGATCAAAATTATATACACTATCAAGCAGTCAGTAAACAATACACCAAAAAATAGAAAACACATTTTTACGTAATCTCAAAAGATATTTCATATTTATCCGTCATTGTCTTTTGATGAACAAAAACATGTTCTATCATAGTAGCTCAAAATTGATCAGAAATTACTACTCTGCTTTGCTCTTTGCAATTGTTTTGTTCTTTCTCCTCCTTGTACCCCTATACAGTACTGTACCCTGCATCTCACTACTCACAACTCACTCTTGTTCTTTGTTGATATGAACCTGCAACCAGTCAAAATCTATTGAGCAGTCAGTACTGTTACTGTAACAAATGGAAAGCACAATGTTCAGGGCCATACCATTTGTTCATTGTACAGTATACAGCCTACAATGCACTGTACTACAGTATACAATACTGAAAGGGACAAAAATCAAAGGAGTAAACACGTGATCAATGTGCTTCTTCTTGTCTTTGGGCTGGGTTAGGCCAGAGCACTTTGTCGACATCACAAGCAATATTTTCCCACCTTCAACAACCTGTTTGCTCTCTGAACTGGCTTATATTGGTTGTGTCACATCATTTGAAACAAGTGAAATCAAATTTTAGTGGTTGTGTTTAGTCAATGACATGTTTTCTCTATTTGTATTTGATTGTTGCCATTTGTGTTTACCAGTATGGATGACATGTGCATTAGAGTGCAGAATGTGTTTTAAAAATGAGAATGTGTTTAGAGTTTTGCTGAACAGTCTAAGTGAGATCTGCAAATTGTGTTTTACCATGTGAAATGGTTTAAGGTATTGACAACAGACAGGCACAATTAGCTACATGAGTTCAGGCAACTTAGAACTTTGTTCAGCCAATGGGTTTTAGTGTTTTAGCAATTGAGAAAAACTGGAAAAACTACGTTTTAGGTAGTCAGCTATGTTTTGTTAAAATAATCAAAGGAAAATAAATTCAAATGTTCACCACAGCCCCTTTTCTGATGCACAAACAAACAAGGTTGATGTTCATGATAATGGAAGAAGGCTGCAGATTAACTTCCAGTTGTACATTCTCAGTTATAAAAAGAGAAATTAGACAGACACAAAGATGATGGAAAAATATCATAACATTGAGAAGGTTATAGTTGTATGTGGTTTTGTTTTCTAGTCCAAACAGTGTCGCTATATCATGCACAGCCTACCCTTTTCTCTTGAGATAGAGTACCTGTACCAAGCAGACAATAAGGTAGCCAACTATTCAAACACTATTGTCATGTGATTGATACTTATTTTTTTATGAGTAGAATGAATTCTGAATCTCTCACAAGCCGTTTTATGCTTCATGTTTATAACAAAAAAGTATTAATTGTGCCCAAGGAATGTGCAATTGTAGGCTGTATTAGACAACAGTTTACATTTAGTCATCTTAGCAGACGCTCTTATCCAGAGAAACTTACAGTAAGTACAGGGACATTCCCCCTGAGGCAAGTAGGGTGAAGTGCCTTGCCCAAGGATACAACGTCATTTTACACGGCCAGGAATCAAACCAGCAACCTTCTGATTACAAGCCCGATTCTCTAACCGCTCAGCCACCTGACTCCAACAACCCATCCATAAATATCATCCGAGGAGTAGAATAAGGGCTAAATTTGAAGTTTAACAAAACAATTGTTAAAATGAACTCTGATACAAGTCTTATCTGGAGTATTGTTCTCTTAAAGTGACCACTGGGTGGCAGCGGTGGTCTTAGGCTTCAACACAGCAACAACAGTGGAACGGTCACTGTCAATAAAATGGATTAGGTGTATGCCTGTTGTGGCTGCCTGCTACAAACCTCCATAACCTTCTATTTAAACAAGCGTAATCTAGACAACAACTGTCTAAATTCTGCATGGTTGAACCAAGCAAAAATATGTTACCGATAGAAAATAGAACCAAAATCTTTTTCTTTTTTTGGGGGGGGGGGTTAAGTATTTGCTCATTGATCCATGGAAATGCTCAATATTCTTAGATGGACATGATTAAAATAGCATTTGAAGTTTATAATGATACAATGATTTGATCTAAGAACCAAAGTTACAGAAGTATTGAATTGTTTTTTTTATCTCTTCCCAGGCGCACTACAACTGTGTCAAGTTTCATTCTGTGTTTTCCTTTTAAAGACTTGCAGAAGAACAGAATCCCCCGATCATGACTGATTAGGACAGAGCCTAATAAGTTTTACGAGACCCTAACCCTCGTAAAACACACAGACATGTTATTTTGAGTGGGAGTCAAACAGCAGTTGGCCTCAGTTTATTTATTTTATTTATTTATTTAAAGAAACAGGGACAGCGTACAATAAACATTAACCTCAAGAGGAGAGATGCATAGTACCAGGTTTTAGCTCAAGAGATAATTTTCACCCGTAGTCTCTGGGCAGGCTGATCTTAACTAAAATACATAATACATCATACATACATGAATAGTGAAATTTACATTGACCAAGTAATTTATTTAAAAAAGGTCATATTCACACCTTTCATGTACTCAAATCTACTCTTTTAGACCTCAGAACACACACTTACACATACACATACACACACACATGTGGGTAGTTCAAACTTTCGTTTTCCTGAAATTTGGCACTCAGTTGGTACTCTCCCGAGCGTAAAGAACAGATTACTGGAAGTGCTTGATAATACAATAGGCAAAAATAAACAAAGAAAAACACAGTTCATTACGTAAGCACATTTCGTCATCACTGCATGTCAAACAATAAAGTTCAGAGAAAATCAACTCAACACATTTGTACATATGTATTTCTTTGAATGTACCTGTATATCTAATTCCCAGTCAACCCTCATGTCTTTCTGTGACTAATCAGTAGGAACATTTCTGAACATTGCAAAGGAACATTTCTAAGAAAATGAACATTGCAAAATGTCAAGGTCACACACACACACACTCACAGACACAGACACACACACACACACACACACACACACACACACACACACTCACAGACACAGACGCACACACACACTCACAGACACAGACGCACACACACACACACACTCACAGACACAGACGCACACACACACACACACACACACTCACAGACACAGACACAGACGCACACACTCACAGACACAGACACAGACGCACACACACACACACACTCACAGACACAGACGCACACACACACTCACAGACGCACACACACACACACACACACTCACAGACACAGACGCACACACACACACTCACAGACACACACACACTCACAGACACAGACGCACACACACACACACTCACAGACACAGACGCACACACACACACACACTCACAGACACAGACGCACACACACACACACTCACAGACACAGACGCACACACATACATGCTTGAGAAAACATGCCCTCTCTCGTCCCCCCAGGGAGAGATGTCATCTTGTTCCAGGATGTGTCTTCCTGGCAGTGTGGTAGGTGGGGTAGGTTGGCTACTGTGTGTGTGAAGACATCAAAACTAACCAACACCCCACAATGATGTTCAGACTTGTGCAATAAAGTCGGTACCCAGACCGTGTTACGTAGTGTAAAAAGTTATTGTTAATATATTACATGCCTGGTTGAAAAATGGTTGTTCATGCTAAAGCATTTACTGTAGAGCCATTTCAAATCTCATAAAAAGTGTGTGTGCGTGTGGAGGTGTGGAGGGACTTGTATTACATTTAGTCATTTTTTTAGTCATTTACTGGAAATGGGGCCATTTCAATACTCCAGCATGGAATTCAAGCTCTAATCTTCACTATTTAAAACAAGGTTTATGTCTGTATAAGTATTTATGTGAGCTAAATAATAGACATAATTTGGGCTGAAAGTCTCTATCAACAGTTCATGTCCTGCTGAAAGGACTTGCAGACAAGGGTCTTTGTGATATGAAGCGATTAATCATAATGTTTGTAAGCTTGTACTTAAAGGTGATCGGAAACAAGCCCAGCTACAGAACATCAAGCACACCGAGATTCTTAATCTTGTCTTTGTGTCTAAATCTCACAGTTGAAGCCAGCTCTGCAACATTAGCCACCAAGCATTCAGAACCAAACGATCCCCCTCCCTGTGCCACATCTCTCCTGTTACAGTTGAAGCTTCAGGCCGTGTCTGGTCTGCTCTGGCCTGCTCTGGCCTGCTCTGGCCTGCTCTGGTCTGCTCTGGTCTGCTCTGGCCTGCTCTGGTCTGGTCTGATCTGATCTGATCTGATCTGCTCTGACCTGATCTGCTCTGATCTGCTCTGACCTGACCTGACCTGATCTGGTCTGATCTGGTCTGCTCTGGCCTGCTCTGGCCTGCTCTGGTCTGATCTGATCTGCTCTGCTCTGCTCTGACCTGCTCTGACCTGACCTGGTCTGATCTGATCTGGTCTGGTCTGCTCTGGCCTGCTCTGGCCTGGTCTGGTCTGGTATGCTGTGGCCTGCTCTGGTCTGGTCTGCTCTGGTCTGCTCTGGTCTGCTCTGGTCTGCTCTGGTCTGGCTTGGTCTGGTCTGCTCTGGTCTTCTCTGGTCTGGCCTGCTCTGGTCTGCTCTGGCCTGCTCTGGTCTGGCCTGGTCTGCTCTGCTCTGGTCTGCTCTGCTCTGCTCTGCTCTGGCCTGGTCTGCTCTGGTCTGGCTTGGTCTGGTCTGCTCTGGTCTTCTCTGGTCTGGCCTGCTCTGGTCTGCTCTGGCCTGGTCTGCTCTGGTCTGCTCTGGCCTGCTCTGGCCTGGTCTGCTCTGGTCTGGCTTGGTCTAGTCTGGTCTGGTCTGCTCTGCTCTGGCCTGCTCTGGTCTGGCCTGCTCTGCTCTGCTCTGCTCTGGTCTGCTCTGCTCTGGTCTGCTCTGGTCTGGCTTGGTCTGGTCTGGTCTGGTCTGGCCTGCTCTGGTCTGCTCTGGTCTGCTCTGGTCTGGTCTGGTCTGGTCTCTGACAGAGCTTTTAACCCAAATAAAAAACATGTATACACATATGCAAAACAATTTAAACTACAATTAGCAGCATGCAAAACAGGTAGAATTTAGCTGGTTTCCACTGTGTCTGGGTCTTTGAAGATAGGCCTGTGTTCTTGAAGGAAATATTAAGGACAACTAGCAGCATGTTTGTCAGGTAAGGATTTCATTTCACTTATCAGACAGTACTAACGTCTTACTCAGAATACTCAAATGAATACTACATTGCATCAACAACACCTGCATGACAGCAGTCAGATAATGTTTCTGTATTAGCTAATCAGCCACACTGTGCAGTGGACATGGTGCTCTGGTTCCTGTTTCCTGAGAGAATACATCGAAATGGGGAAGAATCGCTTCCCTAAAAACTTAAGAAGGGAAATTAAATTTGTTGTGATGAATAGTTTGGCACCTTTAGAGGCACCTTCACATCAAATGATGGACACACAACTCAAGACAACAGCAGAAGGGAAAAATGTCACCTTCGGGAAAATCTTTAACATTTTCAGTAGTGCTGCGAAATATGGAAGATAAAGATCTGTCATGGACCTATGTGAAAGATACTTGTCTCAAGCATCACACAACCAAGAATGCAGCTTCCATTTTTATAGAGCCAAAACAATCCAATGTATGTACAGTGCTTTCAACTTCTCACTCTCCGTGAATGTTTAATCAGATACGAGGTCAAAGAAAAAAAAGGAGAAACGTGTTGAAACAAGACATCGAGAAGAAGGTGGAAAATTGAGATGTTGGGGTGGAGAGGTGGGGGTGGAGAGGTGGGGGTGGAGGTAATTGTTTTAGTTTACGAGATGCTGGAGGTGGAGTCTTACCTATTTCGGATAAGAATGAAAGTGAAAGTCCAGGTGTGTGTATATAAACACCTGAGCATCCTCACTTGGGCTCACATCATCTTCCTTAAACAAACATACCTTCACCTGAAACATCTGCACCCTCGAGCTCACCATGGCATCTGGACTGGCGTTCCTCCTCCTCGCTGCGATCGTCTGCATGAGTTACACAGCAGGTAAGACAAACACCTCACACTTCAGGTAGACCATAGCTAATGCTGAAACTAGTTGAGGGGATTTTATGTTTTCGTTGTGGGATAAATATTACCCACATTTCAGTGTGAAACAGTTTGAGTATTAGCATGTCCCATAGCTCATGACCACAGGAAATCTCTAGGAAGTCCAGTCCAAGCAACTGTTCCAGTGATGGAGGATTTCTTGTAAACGGGTGTTATTCCCCGTGTTTCTAAACTCCATTTGGCACACAGAGGTCCTGTGTCTTACGAGCAACTGTAAATCAACTGGAGGAGAATAGCTTGAAATGTCATGTTGTTCTTACTCACTCACTCTCTCTCTCTCTCTCTCTCTCTCTCTCTCTCTCTCTCTCTCTCTCTCTCTCTCTCTCTCTCTCTCTCTCTCTCTCTCTCTCTCTCTCTCTCTCTCTCTCTCTCTCTCTCTCTCTCTCTCTCTCTCTCTCTCTCTCTCTCTCTCTCCTCCTCCTCCTTCCTCCTCCTCTCCTCCTCCTCCTCTTCCTCCTCCTCCTCATCCTTGTCCCCCTCCTCCTCCTCCTCCTCCTCCTCCACCTCCTCCTCCTCCTGGTCACAGTGGTGTCTTGTCTCCATCCATCCCTAATCATATCTAACCCTCCTGTCTCCCCAGCTTTCTCTGACGTGCCTGTGGACTGCTGTCTGACCAGCACAGACATCCCCTTCAATCGTCGCATCAGGGTCCAGGCCTACCTGCTCCAGACTACAGACAAGGGCTGTCAGATCGATGCCACTGTGTAAGTGCCAATCCATGCAAACCGAAAATCCCGCTTCATAGGAAATTCATGTTATTTAGATGCGGCCTGGTCTCAGGTTCAAATCTCCCTCCACTGTACGTTGCTTTAGATTATGAATAATAATAATAATAAGCGGACGCAGTATTAAAGCTTCTGCTAAATAAATATGTTATCATTTCCCACCGCAGTAAATTCCTTGTTTTTGTACACTTACTTGACGATTAAACTTTATTCTGATTCTGATTATTATCTGTTTTGGGGCGTTTCCAGGTTCATCACAAAGAATGGTCTGAGACTGTGCACCCCTCACCCCAGCCAGAGCAGGTGGGTGGCAGGCTACATCTCCCTCGTGGACCGGAGGCATCAGGGGGCTTCTGCAGCTCAACATGACAGGTAAACATCAACATCTACTGATTCTTAACAAACACTGCTGGGATTGCAATCCGTTCATCAGTTCCTTCTTCTCATTGGAACTACCTGTTGTTATTTATTCTACTTGAGTAGTTAAACTTATCTTCTGATTTACCCAATTTTGAGGTGTTTTATTTATGCCTGTCTTCCTGTTTTCCAGAACCTGAACAGAACTGGTTTAAACACAGGAGGAGAGGAGAGCAGGGAGGAGAGGAGAGCAGGGAGGGGAGCATACAGAACTGGTTTAAACACAGGAGGAGAGGAGAGCAGGGAGGGGAGCATGCAGAACTGGTTTAAACACAGGAGGAGAGGAGAGCAGGGAGGAGAGGAGAGCAGGGAGGGGAGCATACAGAACTGGTTTAAACACAGGAGGAGAGGAGAGCAGGGAGGGGAGCATGCAGAACTGGTTTAAACACAGGAGGAGAGGAGAGCAGGGAGGAGAGGAGAGCAGGGAGGGGAGCATACAGAACTGGTTTAAACACAGGAGGAGAGGAGAGCAGGGAGGAGAGGAGAGCAGGGAGGGGAGCATACAGAACTGGTTTAAACACAGGAGGAGAGGAGAGCAGGGAGGGGAGCATGCATCAGGAACCCCTTGACGATTGAAGATTTCAAATCATTTCACCTTTATCATGACAGTGAATTCATATAGGTTGCAAAAGTTATATGGTAAACAAGGTTTTAGAATATGGTTTTATGCCGAAACATTTTTTTTTTTGGTTTGCTAGTTTGCACTTGGCCATGTCAATATACAAGCATGAGTACTTTGTTGTGCTTTTTTATTCACCAATGATAAGCTTTGTTTTTGTATAGTTGCACTGTATGTGCAGGGAGTCAGGTGGCTGAGCGGTTAGGGAAGCGGGCTAGTAATCTGAAGGTTGCCAGTTCGATTCTCCGGCTGTGCCAAATGACGTTGTGTCCTTGGGCAAGGCACTTCACCCTACTTGCCTCGGGGAGAATGTCCCTGTACTTAATGTAAGTCGCTCTGGATAAGAGCGTCTGCTAAATGACTAAATGTAAATGTAACTATACAATTTGTAATATTGTAATATGTGTTTATGTAAAGCATTCAAAATGTACATTTCAAGTAACTTTGGACATAAAATGTCATTATCAAATCTATAATTTCTGTGTTTCTGCTCTCTATATGACCCACTCACACTACATCATCAGCACATTACTGAACTGCCACATTTTGTCACATTATTCAGAATAATCACATAATAAAAACATAATTATATTGATACACTCATTTAGTTTGATATTTTCAGGATTCTTTAGACAAGAACAAATTAATAAAATGTAAAATGTGACAAACATTGCACGAGACACAATAAAAAGTCAGAAACAGGTTAATCAGGCATGTGCTACCTCCCGTTTGCACGCTACTGCACGTTTCACAAACAGTACACTGTCTCACATGCTTGAAAGCTTTTGAACCCCTTTCTAAACTACAACTCTACAAGAAGAAAAAAGAAAAAAACTTGTTAAATAATTCCTACATTCACAGGAATAAATAATTTGAACAGGCATATCTAGGCCTAGACACACAAAATCTAATCTCCTATTACCATTTAAACTAAATATTTCACAATTTCCCTTTCCCCCTAAAGTCCAATAACCACTTTCACGCACATCACCTTACCATGAAGGCTGCATGTGTTTCTCATCAGTTATGGACCAGACTTGTTCCAGTCCCCAGGGCTTTGTCCTTAAGGGATGTGAATGTCATTCTGCATCCTGTAGAGGTCAGTACAGCTGAGGTCAGGGTCGGGGACCATCACATTCCTGTTTCTGTCTCACAGTCACTCTCACTGTGGAGTTTGACATTACACTGTGGCCTGGTGCCAACAAATTCTGCTCAGTAGCAGTGTCTGGTTTGTCCTCTTCTCGTTCTGTTTCCAAAAAGAGCAGCAAGGTCAGCAAGATCAGGGGAATTCTGACTGTGGCTGAGGAGAAACACATCAGAAAACCATTTCCATGAAAACAAAACTTTAGTTGTAAGGCAAACACACACCTCTGTGGTCAAATCAGATTCATTATATGCTGTTACAGTCTATCTTGATAGATGCAAATAGTGAATGTGTATATTCATATTACTCCTGATAAGAAAACAAGTTCTATTTCAACTACTGACTAAAAAGGCATTGCTATTCTCATCAAAGGGATGAATGCTGTGGGTTTTCACTGTGTACTACAAAAGGTTTCCATTGATATTGAAACTTTTTCTCACTAAAGAGGTGCTTCCTATTGAGATTTCTGAAACCTCAAGACTGGATAACCGACTGTAATAATGACTAATAATGATGTGTCGCTGACTTTCCTGCGTGCCATCACAAGACGTTTCACATACTCTCACAAACACACTTCTTGACTCTTGAGTAGTATTTTTTAGGGAACATTACGATATGGGCTCTGCACAGCAAGATAACTTCCTGATTTGATGCTCCTTCCAAAGAAAATATGAATTGACTGTGCTCAAAAACCATGCACACTGTAAAAAAAATACCACACACTCCAGGAACTTTTTTATGTCATTTGCCCCAAAAAAATATAGAAATCAAATACCAGATAGAAGGATTTAATCTCTGAATGAAAAAAACAAATCTATCTTTCATGACTTCTACGACCATTGCTGAATGCTAAGAACATGATAAATAGTTTTACATGCAAACATGTTGGTAAAGAATCTAATGATGAAATAACTTATCTAAAAAAACTAACAAACAACAAAGATGGAATTCCCCCAGTTGTTTTGTCCTAAGGGAAGTAAATAGGTATCCAATGTCTGAGGGGGGTGAGTCAAACTGAAACCTAGACCACATATAAAGTGTGTGTGTGAGGGGAGTCCGAAGCAGAGTCCAGCAGCATCACCAAGCTCAGACGACCAAGGACACACACTCAAGTGAGCAGAGGTCACTGTTGTGCCGTTGTAGAAGGAAAGACGTCTTCTTACCCACAAACAGTAACTGAAATCTCTCTTTACAGGTTATCAGTGACTAGTCATGGCTGCTGTGTACAAACTCTTATTCTGTGCCCTCCTCTTCTGCTTCCTAACTGGTGAGTGTTGATGTCAAACATGGGTACTTTATGTGGTACACTGCATTGCGTTGTCAAATGTAATGATGATAATCTTGTAATTATGTCAAACTGTGAAATGATAGTTGATTGAAATTATACTGTTTGAAGTATCATACTGTTTGAACAACCATGCATGAATGAGGATGCAGATCAGGAGGCAGATCAGGCAGGCAGACAGACAGACAGACAGACAGGCAGGCAGGCAGGCAAACAAGACAGATTTAGCTTTGTCACTATTCAGTAATATTCTGTGTGTGGGCATTACAAAGTGATTATGTGTATGTGTATATGTATGTATGTGTGTGCTTGTAGATGTGTGTGTGTGTGTTATGTAACAATCCGTGGTGCAACTCACTGCAGTGTTCTAAAGGTTACAGGAAAGCCCCAGACAGACTGAATGCATTATTGATTCTTTTCTGTTCTGTCAACATGAACATGATCGTTAGTACCTCACTACAACTCCACTGCAGTTAAGCGTTTATGAATGTATGTACATGTGTAATAATGTCTGTCCATAATGCCTGTCTGTTATCCTCCACTTTGTGTGTGTTTGAGAGTTTGTCTGTGTGAGTGTGTGTGCCAACAGATTAGGCAGAGGGAGTATTGCATATCTAGTTTTAGTAAACAACACAGTTCTCAGTCGCATCATGTGTCAGGATTGGGACACCCAACACAAGAGATTCAGTTCCTTTCACTGTCAATGCGGACAAAACAAACCGAGTGTGAGGTGTGACCCTTCACTAACCTCTGAGATCTTTCCTTCACCAGCTCCACGCATGTCAAAATTAAGCACAATCTCATCATCTCTCCTTGCCCTGCATCTCTCTCTCCCTCTCCCTCTCCCTCTCCCTCTCCCTCTCCCTCTCCCTCCCTCCCTCCCTCTCCCTCCCTCTCCTCCCCCTCTCTCTCCTTCTCTCCCTCCCTCTCTCTCTCCTTCTCTCCTTCTCTCCTTCTCTCCTCCCTCTCTCTCTCTCTCTCTCTCTCTCTCTCTCTCTCTCTCTCTCTCTCTCTCTCTCTCTCTCTCTCTCTCTCTCTCTCTCTCTCTCTCTCTCTCTCTCTCTCTCTCTCTCTCTCTCTCTCTCTCTCTCTCTCCTCTCTCTCTCTCTCTCTCTCTCTCTCTCTCTCTCTCTCTCTCTCTCTCTCTCTCTCTCTCTCTCTCTCTCTCTCTCTCTCTCAATCTCTCCATCCCTCTCTCTCCCTCTTCCTCCCTCCCTCTCAGTGACTCAGGGACAGATGGTGGTGGACTGCTGTCTGAAGGTGAGCGACCATGAGATCCCCAGACAGCTGGTCAGAAGCTACCAGCACCAGCACCGAGGCCAGGGCTGCTCGCTGGACGCAGTCATGTAAGGACCTTGTGGGGTTGGTGCATGTTTAACATGAGAACATCGTCCATGCAGACTGTGACTGGCTGGTTGTGTTTGTAGCTTTGTGACCAAGAAGAACCGCTTCCTGTGTACCACACCTGGCCAGCCCTGGGTCAGAGACCTCATCAACCATGTGGACCACCTGACCAAGAAGTGTCGGAGCACCAACTTCCAGGTAAACCTACGACCCTTGACCTCACTGCTCACGAGCAAAACCAGGAAGAAACCTTCATTTAATCCAAGATTACATCCCAAAAATCAATTTTCATTCAAGATTCCATATAAATCCCACAAACCTCAAACATGTCATCGCTGTCTAGCCTCAGACCTCAAAAGCCACAAACATAGTTGAATCATCATGAGGAAGAGTTTGTGACTCAGCAGTTTAAACAAAGATGAACCTTCCAGAGAAACTCAATGTGTAATTGCAAAACCACACAACTACATGGAACCACAATATAACGGAACAGAAAACTGTTGTTAAGAGAAATTGACAGTTGTGGACAACATTTAAAGTTTCATAACTACCATGTAACTACATAGCAATACCTGTATCAACAACATGATATTTACATAATGGTATCTAGCATGTTCTAAAATACTACTGTTATCCTAACCTCTGCTGTGTGTGTGTGTGTGTGTGTGTGTGTGTGCAGGGTAAACGCTGCAGAGGTTTGAAGCCACAGGCAGTCTGAGCTGGGTGCCCTGGTCGAGGATAGAGGAGCATGCTGACTCAGACGGCCGACAGAATAAGATCTAAAATGTGATTCTTCTTCTTCACCACTGAAGCACTTTCCGTCTGTTCCTGACCTGACACGAGTCCATGTTGTTACTTAGAAGTACAGATATACATCTAGCAGTTATCGTCAGAGGCAGGACAATATAGGACACCATGATGGGCAGCTAATAACAAATTCCATTAGAACAGATTTCTTTTACTTTTTACTGTTTTGTTACATTTGTCAAATTGTATTTTTTTAACAGAACCTTTCAATAAAGAGATTAATTTAAAATCAATTATCCTTGTGTCCTCGGTGTGGGGAGGTGGGTAAACCATATTCTCACGTAAAGGAGAGGTGGTGCAAAAACCTTCCCCTGTGGCAGCACTAACTAGTAGAATAAGGAAGAAGTACTTGTGTTCTGTTTTCACACAGATGTGTGCTGAGGAGCTTACTGGTAACTTCTGTGGAAAAAGGAAGGAGGTAGAGAGAGAGTGTTGTTGAGAGACAGATATAAAAAAAACAGACAGAGTTGACTGTGAGTGAAGGAGAGAAAAAGACAGAGGGAGGGAGAGATGTTGACAGATGATCTTTTGATGGAGATAAAGTGGAAGTGAATGTCAACGAATGAGTGTAAATATCAACAGTGATGCTCCACATTTGCACGGCGGTAATCAGAACTATAACCAGCAGAGGCGTTGTTAGACATAAAACTGTACTGGGGCACAGGCCCCTATTCATATCCCTTTTTTTTCTTTCAAGCTTGCTGCGCACAATGCACTAGTAGGCTATAGAAACTCCCCTTGCTTAACCCACTATACAACAGTTCAGGGACGCAAGTTTGATATCAGCTTTGGCAGGGACATCAATAGTTAATGTGAGCGTGCACATTTTTACGGGATTATCAATCTATCACCAGACAGGGTGAATGAATGTCAGCCACGCACTCTCCCAGCCACGTATAGGGAAGTCTTCTCGGAAACCTTACAATTTACAGGAACACATTGAGCAACTGACTGCATATTTGTGCAAACTGCTACGGGCCCTGGGAAGTCCCGATTAACTTGAGAAAAATCCTCTTATACCATCTGATACCGACTGTATCAGACTGGGTGTGGAATCTCTTAGATGTGACCTCCTGTTTATGTAACCTGTAACCAGCCCTGACAAGTAGTTGACACAAGGCAGAAGTACCTGTTGTGCTTGAAGGGTTTATACGGGGTATAAACCAAGGCTCAAAGCGCCCTCCTGGGGCACCCTGGCAGCTCACTGGAGACACGTGCATGCAGGCCCTCGCTTCCTCACTCCCTGCTTTCCGTCACACTGGAAACGGTTAACTGGAAACGTGAACTGGAAACGTGAACTGGAAACTGAACTGAAAACTGAACTGAAAAAGACTCCCTTGCTGTAGGGAAAAGCAGGAACACCGAGCACAGCTTCAGGGCTGAGAAGGTGCACCTCAAACAGTTCTGGTGTTTCCTTTTCGTAAAGGGAAGGGTTTTCCAGGTTTGTGTGTGGCTGGCGGGGGGCAGCTATATCTGTTACATTTAGTATTCATTAAAACACTCAGTATGAATTATTAGTGAATTATGAGTCTAAAATCACTATTTTGTCTGTTCATATACAGTATATACCATTTATGAGATACTTACTGTTTGAACATTTCCATGTGTCACTCATTGTAAAAGAAACACCAAATGATGTGCAGTGCTTCTCCCTCCAGTCAGCACCCATACCCCTGAGCAGAGTTTGTGTTCCTGGGGTCTAGGGGTCACCAAGACTAGGGGTCACCAAGATCCAGAACCACCATCCTGACCTCTAGCTAACCATGAGCGCTAGTTAGGAGCATCATCCCCATCTAGTGGCCGAATGAGGACTTGTTTCCCTTCGTCAATCTGTGGTCTTTGAGCTTTGTGATGTCATTTGCTGATGTCATAATCCTGGGAAAACACATGCTTTTGTAACGTCATCTAAATCACAGACTTCACTGTGTATCCATGGAGACAAGCATCCACTATGCACCCAGTAGGGTTTGATATTGACTTCCATGCTGCTCGTCAGGAACAGGGACATGTGACAGGAAACAGTGAAGGACATGTGACAGGAAACAGTGACAGCAGCATATCAATACAAGATGTTCTGAGGGTAATAGACGAGGGAGTCGTTTGAACTGTGATCACAAGAGCACTTTGTTATTGTTAATAATATCCATAGTAGGTTGATAATGTCATACAGGTCATATAGTATGGACACACAGAGGGCAGCAGAGCCACTTCTGCTACAGGTACAAGCAGGAGCAAAGAGTCAGACTAGGAGAGACAGAGACAGACAGAGAGAGACAGACTAGGAGAGACAGAGACAGACAGAGAGAGACAGACTAGGAGAGACAGAGACAGACAGAGAGAGACAGAGACAGACAGAGAGAGACAGAGAGAAACAGAGAGAGACAGACTAGGAGAGACAGAGAGAGACAGAGAGAAACAGACTAGGAGAGACAGAGAGAGACAGAGAGAAACAGAGAGAGACTAGGAGAGACAGAGACAGACAGAGAGAGACAGAGAAACAGAGAGAGACAGACTAGGAGAGACAGAGAGAGACAGACTAGGAGAGACAGAGACAGACAGAGAGAGACAGAGAGAAACAGAGAGAGACAGAGAGAGACAGAGAGAAACAGAGAGAGACTAGGAGAGACAGAGAGAGACAGACTAGGAGAGACAGAGAGAGACTAGGAGAGACAGAGAGAAACAGAGAGAGACAGAGAGAGACAGAGACAGAGAGAAACAGAGAGAGACAGACTAGGAGAGACAGAGAGAAACAGACTAGGAGAGACAGAGAGAGACAGAGAGAAACAGAGAGAGACTAGGAGAGACAGAGACAGACAGAGAGAGACAGAGAAACAGAGAGAGACAGACTAGGAGAGACAGAGAGAGACAGACTAGGAGAGACAGAGACAGACAGAGAGAGACAGAGAGAAACAGAGAGAGACAGAGAGAGACAGAGAGAAACAGAGACAGACTAGGAGAGACAGAGAGAGACAGACTAGGAGAGACAGAGAGAGACTAGGAGAGACAGAGAGAAACAGAGAGAGACAGAGAGACAAAGAGAGACAGAGACAGAGAGAGACAGAGAGAAACAGAGAGAGACAGAGAGAGACCCCTTGCTACAACTGCACAAATATAGATTATCGACGTGTAGACTTGTCCTTTGAACAAACCATGACTGTGGGAGAATGTGATTGAGCTAAGCTCACTGTACAGATCTTCAGCCAACACATTGAGTCTGGCAGGACACTGCAGTATGGCTAAAAATAATAAACCAATCGGAACCAATGGATTTGAATTGTTCTTAATTGTCGATCAGTAGCTCCCATATGATCTCTCTCTCTCTGACTCGTTTCTCTATGTGACTTTTCAGCATCTGAGGATGTCATGAAGAGCAGAACGTGCTGGAAGAAGAACGGCGACCCAGTCCATCGTGATGCATGTCGTTGCTGGTCAAGATCACTTCTTTCCTCACTCTGGCATTCGAACCAGTCCTCTGATTCTCTGACCGCAACCATCACCTCTCGTAAACACCTCTTTACCAGCTACGCCACACAAAAGATAACCGTTCGATGGTGTGGGTGGGCGGTATATATCTACTGAGGAGTGAGTTCATCCAGTCCCAACATAGTTACATATACATAGACTACTGACTGCTAACCTTCTCTCAGCCTCTCCAAGGAAACCATGGCCTGCTTCCAGGAAGTTAGCATCAATGCTAACAGTCAAATTAAGGAACATTTGCAAACACTTATAGCATCATTAATGTTAACAATCTCTATACTTCTCTTACAGAAATGAACCTTTCAAATAAATCATATTTACAGTTCATCATTAACGTTGAGGCAATGTTAAAAATTATATGAAAAAGAAAGTAAAAAAAAGAAAAAGGAAAACAAATGTCATTATATTTAACTTACTGACTAGATTAACGTCTCAATGAAACCTCAAAGAAACGTTCGCTAACCCGTTAAGTGGTGTATTATTACTAGGAAAGTCTTTTGGTAACAACCCTCAATAGTCATCATCTAGGATTGCTCCCAGCGTTACGGTATATTTTCTGTACATCTCAGTCTGAACCTAAGGCCACATAGCACACCTGGGCGTCACAGGTACACAGCCAGTGAAGAACGGGTTGGGGTTCTCATCAGCTTCCACAAAACATCTTTAAACTCTTTATTTCCAGAAACACACCTGAGGAGTCTGGTAGAAGCTCTGGGGGAAAGTGAACCCCAGGGTCGGGGCCGTTAACAGGGACAAGGCAGGTCACAACCGCCAAACACCTCAACCAAACACCTGTAAAACAACTCCAAAACGATTTTGCTTTCATTAGACATCCTTCCCTCTGTATCCATCCCAACCATTCACACGCTTTTCTAAATAAATTATAGAACTCTTCAATAAATAAACAGAACTCACCACATGTGTAAGTCATATATGCACGTATAGTATGTATGTCAGAATTAAATACACAGGTCCACTGCAGCTGAAAGCCGATCCGCCTGTCTTGGTTTGGTTGTGGGGGCAGAAGGGAGGAGTCTGGAATCCACAACTATGTTGTCTCCTCACATGCACAACAGTCCTCTGCCTGTGATTGGTCGGTTTAACCTGGCAGTCACCCAAACACTGCAACTGAAGGGAGGGAGAGACAGGTTCCACTTCTAAATCGTCCGTCCAACGGTTGGCATGGCAACAAGCACGAGCAACAACGATGAGAAGATGAAAGGAGCTGAAAGCGTGTCTGGTTGTCCCTCAGAGCACACAGCCCTTAAGACACCCATACAGGCCTCATCACACATCTACAATGACCTCTACTGGAATTTATCTTTTTTTATGTAAACCAACTGTCATCCTAAGACTATTCTATAAAGGGTTTGGAGAACTCTGGGTGAATGACTCGAGAGTTGCCTGCTCAGTTTGTCCTTCTGATTGCGATGCTGGATGTTTAGCATTAGCTTAGCATTGTTGTGGCACAGCCGGGTGAAGGGCTTGGCATACACAGCATGATAAAGCACAGCTAGGTATGGTGTGTGTGTATATATGTATATACACTTTATACATTTAATATGGTTCCTTGCTTTATATCGCTCTATCAAAAAGAATCTGACGGACAGTTTGAGACCTCTGAGAGCTGTGCACAGAGTCTTCTAGGTCGTGTGTGTGTGTGCACGTGTGTGTGTGTGTGTGTATTTGCGTCATCTCTTTGGATGAGTGCATGCTTGAGAGGAACTCTCCTCACAGGTGCAAGTGTGTTGTCGTGCCTGCATGTGCTCCTATGTGGACCCGTTCCTGTGTAGATGTGTCTGTAAGTCCCAGTATCATCCTGCAGTAGAGCACATCACACCCAAACATCTTAAACATCTGGAGGAGTCTCGAATCCAGCGACGACATCATCCAGACCTGATGTCTCTTTCTCTTCCCCTCTCAGGCGCTTCCGTGTTCCCTTCATCCTCTCCCCTCCCTCCTCCCTCCCCTCAGTGCGGGCCCCCATGGGGGGGCCCACCCAGGCTGCGGAGCGTCACGTAGATGAGGGGCACCAGGCCACGGCTGGCCCCCAGGGAGCAGAGCAGCCAGTCGGAGTCGGGCTGGGCCAGCACGCGCAGGACGTCTCCCTTGTGGAAGCTCAGCTGGCCTGGCTCTGTGGCGATGTGGTGACACAGAGCCCTCACCTCACTGGGGGGAGGGAGGGAGAGAGAGAGAGAGAGAGAGAGAGAGAGAGAGAGAGAGAGAGAGAGAGAGAGAGAGAGAGAGAGAGAGAGAGAGAGAGAGAGAGAGAGAGAGAGAGAGAGAGAGAGAGAGAGAGAGAGAGAGAGAGAGAGAGAGGAGGGAGAGATAGAGAGAGAGAGAGAGAGAGAGAGGGGGGGGGGGAGGAAATGAGATATGGAGAGAGAGACAGAGAGAGAGTTCAGTTTGACTTCCATTCTAACAGCAGCACCAATCAGTCTCAGTATGAGGGTGTCTTAACGTTAGCCTGTTTGTTACCATGGAGACTTGGTCTCTACAGCTTGTGCTGTCTGAGGCTGCAGGGGAGGAGCTTGGCTGTCGAGGGGCGGGGCTGAAGGCTCCACCCTCCTCCCTGACCCCGCCCCCACGGTCTGGGCCACCATGTCCAGAACAGACCTGTCCAGACTCAGCCATCCGGATGGCAGCCTGGAAGGGACAAACACAACCAGGAAATAAACTCTCTCTCTGTTCCTTAACTTTAAATAGTTTTTCTCAGGACTAGTACAGAATATCTGATATAGCAGTGTTGGGATGACTGATAAACGTATTGGTCATTGTAAATTACATTGAAAGACAACTTCAAATCATGCTATGAATAGATTTGATAGCATGTCATCTATCTGTGAGCAAGGTTAGCAGTTTGCTATACAGCATGCAGACACTAAGTCTATGCTGTTACTTTGAAGAGACTTATAAATGAATCATCTCAACATCATTTACACCTTATAAATGAATCATCTCATCATCATATATATACCTTATATATATATCATCATATACACCTTATATGTATTTCCAGCTCACCTGCTTCTTTGAGTCTTGGCTTGCCTGGAGTCGTCTGCTCTGGACGAGGAGCCCCTGCTGGAGCCGAACAGCCGTCCCCAGCGCATGCCCTGGGAGAGGGCCTGGTCCTGGGGCCGGGCGGCGGAGGCCTGGTCCTGGGGCCGGGCGGCGGAGGCCTGGTCCTGGGGCCGGACGGCAGAGGGCTGGGCCCCTGTGGGCCCCTGGAGCTTCTCCTTCTCCTGGCAGAGGACGGAGTCTGGAGGGCTGCCCATCCACGCCCTCCTCCCTCTACTCCCCGCCGAGTCAGCGCTGCTGCTCCTCTTCCTGGGCTCCTCCCCTTCCGGTCTGGACTCCGCCCCCTCCACCACGCCCTCCCTCGTGGGCGGGAGCTGGCTGGCTCGCCTCTCGCCCGACTTCTTCCTCTTCTCGCTCCGGGTGAACTTCGACCCCTCTGCTGATTGGTCAATGTAGACCTGGGAGGACTGCATGAGCTGGTACCACCATCCTGCCTGGCGCTCCTGTTTCTGACGGCCCTCCTCCGACACCACCCCCTCTCTCTCCTTCTTCTTCTCTCCATCCCTGTTGTCCTGGTGACTCTCTCCACCCACTCCCTTCACTCTCTGCCCCGCGGATCCTCTCTCCCTCCACAAGGTGGAGATCCCTTCCTCTATGTCCACCATTGGCTGCTTCCATCCAAGTTCCGCCCCGATGGAGTCCATCCCGCCTCCCTCTCTGGGAAGCCCCTCCCCCTGCCCCGCCCCCTCCCCCTGCCCCGCCCCCTCCATCCTGCTCCCTGCCCCCTCCATCCCTGGCCATGTCCCCTCTCGTCTCAGCTCTGCCCTCTTCCTCTTCCAGGCGCCAGATTCCACCCCCTCCCCCTCGACCACGGGCGTGCCCCACCCCCTCATGAGCTGAAAGGTGGAGCGAGCTGATTGGTCGGCGGAGCAGAGCAACTCCTTTCGTCGCAGGTGCTCCTGCCCCTTCTGCAGGAGGTGGGGCTCAAACAGGAAGTCCAGGTGGAAGGGGAGGAGCGAAAGGGGCTGCAGGAGGAGCAGCAGTTCCTGGAACAGCGGTTGGCACGGCCCCTGCGACAGTGGCAGGAAACCCCACGGCTGGTAGTGAACCGCCAAGATGTCTGACCGGGGGAGAGCAGCATGAACAACAGCACGACCCAACAAGCATGATGCTTCATACAAGTTACAGTTACTATAGGTATTACACAACAGTTACTATAGGTATTCTTATGTAGCTGCATATTGTAACCTGAATGTAAAGTGTTGCCAAATACAATGTTAATGTGGAAAGACGAAAGGTTTGGAATCAGGAGGCTTCAGATGTTTACCTTCATGAGTGTGAAGATGGTTGAACCAGAACTCCAGCGACCTCAAGCTGAGAGAGCAGGAGACAGGAGTCAGCAGGAGACAGGAGTCAGCAGGAGACAGGAGTCAGCAGGAGAAAGGAGTCAGCAGGAGAAAGGAGTCAGCGGGAGACAGGAGTCAGCAGGAGAAAGGAGTCAGCAGGAGAAAGGAGTCAGCGGGAGACAGGAGTCAGCAGGAGAAAGGAGTCAGCGGGAGACAGGAGTCAGCAGGAGAAAGGAGTCAGCGGGAGAAAGGAGTCAGCGGGAGACAGGAGTCAGCAGGAGAAAGGAGTCAGCGGGAGACAGGAGTCAGCAGGAGAAAGGAGTCAGCGGGAGACAGGAGTCAGCAGGAGAAAGGAGTCAGCGGGAGACAGGAGTCAGCAGGAGAAAGGAGTCAGCGGGAGACAGGAGTCAGAGGAGAAAGGAGTCAGCAGGAGACAGGAGTCAGCGGGAGACAGGAGTCAGAGGGAGACAGGAGTCAGCAGGAGACAGGAGTCAGCAGGAGAAAGGAGTCAGCGGGAGACAGGAGTCAGCAGGAGAAAGGAGTCAGCGGGAGACAGGAGTCAGCAGGAGACAGGAGTCAGCAGGAGACAGGAGTCAGCGGGAGACAGGAGTCAGCAGGAGACAGGAGTCAGCAGGAGAAAGGAGTCAGCAGGAGAAAGGAGTCAGCAGGAGACAGGAGTCAGCAGGAGAAAGGAGTCAGCAGGAGAAAGGAGTCAGCGGGAGACAGGAGTCAGCAGGAGAAAGGAGTCAGCGGGAGACAGGAGTCAGCAGGAGACAGGAGTCAGCAGGAGACAGGAGTCAGCAGGAGAAAGGAGTCAGCGGGAGACAGGAGTCAGCAGGAGACAGGAGTCAGCAGGAGAAAGGAGTCAGCGGGAGACAGGAGTCAGCGGGAGACAGGAGTCAGCGGGAGAAAGGAGTCAGCGGGAGACAGGAGTCAGCAGGAGACAGGAGTCAGCAGGAGAAAGGAGTCAGCGGGAGACAGGAGTCAGCAGGAGAAAGGAGTCAGCGGGAGACAGGAGTCAGCAGGAGAAAGGAGACAGCGGGAGACAGGAGTCAGCAGGAGAAAGGAGTCAGCGGGAGAAAGGAGTCAGCGGGACAAAGGAGTCAGCAGGAGAAAGGAGTCAGCGGGACAAAGGAGTCAGCGGGAGAAAGGAGTCAGTCGCTGAGTGGAGAGAAGCTTTTTCTACAACTTTTTTGCCTCAACTTAAAAAAAAATATATTTTGTCAATTTCGAATCATTTCTTTTTTTTTTTACCTTTCAAAATGTTTGTGAATAAACTTCGACCTTTTAAAACTTTTTTTATTGTTGCCTTCTGAGAAGAGTAGCGAGAGGGAGGCAGGAGAGAGAGGCAGGCAGGAGAGAGAGGCAGGCAGGAGAGAGAGGGAGGCTGGAGAGAGAGGCAGGCAGGAGAGAGAGGGAGGCAGGAGAGAGAGGCAGGCAGAAGAGAGAGGCAGGCAGGAGAGAGAGGGAGGCAGGAGAGAGAGGCAGGCAGGAGAGAGAGGGAGGCAGGAGAGAGAGGCAGGCAGGAGAGAGAGGCAGGCAGGAGAGAGAGGCAGGCAGGAGAGAGAGGGAGGCAGGAGAGAGAGGCAGGCAGGAGAGAGAGGGAGGCAGGAGAGAGAGGGAGGCAGGAGAGAGAGGCAGGCAGGAGAGAGAGGGAGGCAGGAGAGAGAGGGAGGCAGGAGAGAGAGGCAGGCAGGAGAGAGAGGCAGGCAGGAGAGAGAGGGAGGCAGGAGAGAGAGGGAGGCAGGAGAGAGAGGCAGGCAGGAGAGAGAGGCAGGCAGGTGAGAGAGGCAGGCAAGAGAGAGAGGCAGGCAGGAGAGAGAGGGAGGCAGGAGAGAGAGGGAGGCAGGAGAGAGAGGCAGGCAGGAGAGAGAGGGAGGCTGGAGAGAGAGGGAGGCTGGAGAGAGAGGCAGGCAGGAGAGAGAGGCAGGCAGGAGAGAGAGGAGAGAAGGCAGACTCACTTGAGGAGACCGAAGATGAAGGCATTGAGCCTCATGCTGTGGCTGGTGAGCTCCGAGTACTGGCTCACTTTAGAGAACAAGCTGTGTAGCACACGCGTGGACGGGCCTGGGAACAGACAGAGACAGAGACAGAGAGAGACAGAGACAGAGAGAGAGAGTGAGAGTGAGAGAGAGAGAGTGAGACAGAGAGAGAGTGAGAGACAGAGAGAGAGTGAGAGACACAGACAGAGACAGAGAGACAGAGACACAGAGACAGAGACAGAGACAGAGACAGAGACAGAGACAGAGACAGAGAGAGAGAGAGAGAGAGAGAGAGAGAGAGAGAGACAGACAGGTCAGGTCAGTACTATACGTAATACCCCTCACTCCACCCCACCCCACCCCACCCTCCAGCCCCCCCTACCCAGCTGTGTGGAGGCCTCCACCAGGCCCCAGGGCTGGTTGCGACGCTGGCCGATGATGAGGTCCAGGACGTGGGGCTTGAGGCCGTCCTGCAGAACCCCCCGCAGGGCCGGACACAAGTACTTCAGGATGAGGTGGCCCACGTTGGGACTCACCCAGCTGTTCCCCAGCTTAGCCTGGGGGGGTGGGGGGCAAAGAGGAGGAGAGAAGAGAGAGGAGGAGAGATGAGAGAGGAGGAGAGATGAGAGAGGAGGAGAGAGAGGAGGAGATGAGAAGAGGATGAAAGAAGGAAGTATACTCTTTTGAAACAGATGTACATCATCTATATATACACATTATATATTGAATACATCATCTACAGTCTGCTCTCCCACAGGGAGGTGAGAGGCACATACCTTGACATCTGGATCACGACTTGTCCCAAAGTGAGCAACAATCAGATCTATGGCAGTGTTGATGGCTTTGACCAAACCTAGAGAGAGAGAGAGAGAGAGAGAGAGAGAGAGAGAGAGAGAGAGAGAGAGAGAGAGAGAGAGAGGGGGGGGGAGGAAATGAGAGAAAAGGAAGTTGATTATGATAGAAGCCCCTGATAGGTGAATAGCTCTCTGAGGTAACTGGAACACTGGTCTCTTTCATCTAATGGTAATCTCCCTCTTCTCTCTCTCCTTCTCTCCCTCTCTCCCTATATCCTTCTCTCCCTCTCTCCTTTTCTAACTCTCCCTCCTCTCTCTCTTTCTCTCCTTCTCCCTCTCTTTCTCTCCCTCTCTCTCCCTCTATCTTCTCTCCCGTCAGACAATGCTAATCCATCCTTTCTTCTCTGCTTCTCTTGAGTGATCCAGCGTGTGATCCTGGCCCCAGGCTGGATACACCACCCAGCTGATGCAGGCTACATCCACCATGACCCTCAGAACCAGCTCACACACACACACCTCTCATCTGCTGCAGGTCGACAGAGATCTCGGAGGAGGAAGAGGAGGAGGAGGAGGAGGCGTCGGGGGATAGACAGAACTCCTCCGGGGGGCGCTCTGCCAGGGAGAAGTAGTCTGGCAGGTAGTCACTGTAGTACTGCTGCAGCTGCTTTACTGAAGGCCCTGCAGACACACACACGCACATACACACACATGAGTAACTTATTATGAGTAACTAGATCCACAAACATTTACATGATTTCACAGAGCAGCAGCTGTGAGCAAATGACCAGTTACTAGTAAATTACTAATTACTAAAGAAGTGTAACACACACACAAACACACTCATTCTACAACCCCCACAATGCCTCTCTCTCTTTCACACGTAGACACACACACACAGTGGCCAGATCAGCACCATTGAAGCGGCTAGAGGTTGCTGGGAAGTCAAACACGTTGCGGCGGGCGTGGCGGGCCCTGGCCCCGCCCCCTCCCCTGTGGGGATCCAGGCGGCATGCCCTCTCCACCCCCAGAGGGTTTCTACGGCGATACTCTCGCCATTTGAGAGCCTGGGGAGAGAGATGATGGGCTATGGAGGAGGTGGTGGAATAGGGTGAATATTGAAAGACAAACAGGAAGGATAGAAATGGAGAAGGAGCATGATAAAGGCAGGGGAAGGAGAAGAGATTTTATGATGGGTTGGCAGGGAAGATAAGGAGAGATGGAGGATGAGGTTTATGGTAAGATGGAGGAAGGGAGAGTCGGAGGGAGGGAGAGGTGGTGAAAAAGTCAGAGACAAAGATGAGTCAGTGAAAGAAGAACAGGAATGTAAAGAAGGAAGTCAATCAGAGCAGCAGGAAAAGAAGAAAGGGTGTGGCTCTTAGCCTGTGTGTGTGTGTGTGTGTGCGTGTGTGCGCATGTACGTCGAACAGTTCAATGACTTAAGTACAGTGTCTGCGAGTCTGTGTGTGAGTGCCACAAACAAAACTAGACCAACTGTGTCACCAGCCACCCCATCACGATCACGACCACACCCTGTCATGCACATCTCTGGACACCTACCATGGTGCTGGCGGGGTCCTTGTCTGTGCTCGGCCTGTTCTGACACATGCGGCCCCCCAGGGCTGATGCAGGTGCTGGGCAGCGCCCCCCGCTGGTACCCCTGGACAGGGGGCAGAGAGGGGGGCACCGCTGCCTGGGACACACCCAGCGGAGGGGTGGGGGGCAGGGAGGCGGCCGTCTGGGCGTGGGGGGAGCGGGGGCAGGAGAGGCAGGTGGGGGGTGGGGGGCTAGGGGTGCAAGTGGAGCAGGACCCTGAGCTGGGCGCCCCCTGCAGGCGGACGGGGGAGTAACTCCCCAGAGGAGAGGGCCGGACCGAGCCAGGGGGGGCCACCGCCACCGCACCCGAGCAGCGAGGACTGTCCGAGGGCTCGTCGGCCACCTCATCCCCCTCCGGACCTCCAGAACCCCCGGAGCCGGAGCGGGCCTGCATCCCAGACACGTAGCCTGTGAGCAGGGGCAGCAGGGGCTTGGGCTGGGGCCTGGAGAACTGGTGGTGGAAGGTGAAGGGCTGGATGGGGAGGGAGGTGGGACGCTGGTCCTTGCTGTAGCGCACCACAGCCGGGCAGCAGTCTGGAGAACAGGACAGAGAGCCTGGAGGGAGACAGGGAGGGAGAGAGGGAGTAATGGGAGGAGAGAGAGAGGGAGGGGAGAAGAGAGAGAGGGACGTAATGAAAGAGAGAAAGGAAAGAGGAATGGAGAATTGGAAGGACAGTGACAGATAAAGGGGCAGATGGAGAGAGGGATGGAGGAAGGAGAGAAGAGGACAGAGAATTAGAGCAGAAGACAGACAATAAGACACACAAGGTCAGAATAGGTCTTTTCATTTTCTTACAGCTCCCTAACCAACAACCCTCCAGCTCAGTATTCTCCTCTTAGAACCTAAACCTTCAAATCAGACAGAATTATGAACATTCAAAAAGAAGCAGATTAGTAACACCAAGTTGAAGATAAATCCTGTCCAGAACACACTAACAGAAAATGCGTCGTCATGATTCAACAGTGAACAGTTATTATCACAAACAGTCGCTGTAAGACACAGGGTGTGTTGTGACAGGCAGACCGACCAACACACACACACACCCACACACACAGACAGACACACACACAGAGAATACACCTGCAGGTACTGCGTCACTGTCCTACTGCAGAAACAGCCGCACTAGAAGAGCCTCTTCTCTGTGGTTGTAATGTGTGTGTGTGTGAGCCTGTTTCAGTCTGTCAGTGTGTGTAGGCATGTGTGAACGTGTGTGTTCAGTGTGTTTTTCTGTGTGACGTCGGAGACATTGCGCAAGCTGTTTGTCTCCCCTGGCCAGCTCATAAGTGTCACTGGAGCTGGGTGCATGGACCCTGTCAGCCACCAGGGGCAGCGCTGAGCTGGATGCAGGGACCCTGTCAGCCACCAGGGGCAGCGCTGAGCTGGGTGCAGGGACCCTGTCAGCCACCAGGGGCAGCGCTGAGCTGGATGCAGGGACCCTGTCAGCCACCAGGGGCAGCGCTGAGCTGGGTGACAGGCAGAGCCAACCCACCCTGGACTGTTCTCAGAGACCTCTCTCTCTCACAGACTGAATGTCTCTCGCCCATGTACGCCACACACTCACACACATGCACGGCTGTTCCCACCCTCTCTCTCTCTCTCTCCCCCTCCTCTCCTCTCCTATTTCATGGGTGAATCGATTAGCCACCTCAGGGCTGCTCACCCCGAACACAACCCACATCATTAGCCAGCAAGTGCTTCTCTCCAGACCAATGTGCCTTTCAATGCAGGAATGCAGAATGAGCAATAAGGATTCCTGCAGTATACAGTTGCCTACCTAACTTCTCCTAACAGCCAACATCTTGTATCCTAGACTGTATTCCAGGATTAATGAATAACTCACACGCAAGTATCGACTCCATTTCGAAATAAAGTCTTGTTGTGCTTAGATTACAAAGTGTTTAAATCAGAGCTATGCTATGGATGAACCTGGCTAGCGCTTTAGACTATCCTCTTCCTAAGAGTTCTGAAACCTCCCTCCTTCATCCCTCCATCCGCCTCACACACACACACACACACACACACACACACAAACAAACTTTCACACACGCAGTTCGTTCACCTGTTATGGTGTCCTCACCTGGTCCTAGCTGTGTGTGTGTGTGTGTGTGTGAGGTGCACATACACAGTATGACTTCAACATGGAGCGAGAGGTTATTAATGATCAACCTCCTACAGTCACCTTTGACCCTCCCACAACACAGGAAGGAAACACTTCTTAATCCTATCAGTAGAAAGTAATGCCAGCTCAGTCATGTCTGTTTAACTTAGAAGGGAGTATTACTACTGTGCGTTGTACATTGTACTTCAATATTAAATCATCCCTATCTGTCTTAATACCTTTTATCTAGAAACAGTAAATGGGGAACTAAATACGAGACATTGATTTAAAAGGAGACTTCATGGAAAGACAGGTTTAAAGAATCCTGGATCGTTTATTTTAAACTGATAGCAGTCAAGCCTTTAGGGTCGTTTAGTGATACCAGTCTGGTGGTTAGGTCCTGATCAGTCCTGTTTTGCCTCCCTGCCTCCAGTCTGCCTTCCTGCCTCCAGTCTGCCTTCCTGCCTCCAGTCTGCACTCCTGCCTCCAGTCTGCCTCCCTGCCTCCAGTCTGCCTCCCTGCCTCCAGTCTGCCTTCCTGCCTCCAGTCTGCCTCCCTGCCTCCAGTCTGTACTCCTGCCTCCAGTCTGCCTCCCTGCCTCCAGTCTGTACTCCTGTCTCCAGTCTGCCTCCCTGCCTCCAGTCTGCCTCCCTACCTCCAGTCCTGGAGCGTGTCTCCTGGGCCTCAGTGCTCCCCTGGCTGTAGCAGCGTGTGAGGGGGCAGGGGGGCGGGGTGGAGCCCGGGTCCAGCTGCTCCGCCGGGGGGGAGGGCTCAGCCGCGGAGGGGGCGTGGGGGCCGGAGGACAGGGGGTCTGTCCTCAGCAAGGCTCCGGTCCGGCGCTTGCAGCGGGCCATCTCGGCAAAGGAGGTGACCCTGGTGGGCGTGGCCTGGCCGAGGGCGTGGCCGGCACCCTCACTCAGACGCATGGGGCAGCTCAGCATGCGCTCCAGAGGGCCCAGCCCAGGGGGCGGGGCATGGGCCAGGCTACGGTCGTAGCTACGGGAACGGGTATGCCCCCCGGAGACCCCGCCACCGATGTCGGCACGGCAGCCAATGGGAGGGGAGATGTTGACGTACACCTGACCCTCGATCACACCTGGGGCTGGAGCACTACCGGCCAAGCCCACGTCTCGCTTTGCCCTGCTCACTTCCTCCTCCTCCTCCTCCTCCTCCTCCTCTTCATCACGCTGAGGACAGAGAGACAAAACAGGTATGGGATAAGGCATCACACAACATACTGCATAGCTACTGTGTATATTTACTGTACTGTTTCAGGACTGTACTATTTATGTTCCTTATGTGTCAGAGTACTGTGTCAACACACACCGGCTCATCACAAGCAGCTGAGCCACGCACACTGAACAGAAACTCCAGGAATACACCCCCCCGCCTCTGACCACAATAGAACATTCCAAGTCTCCTCACACCAACCTCACTTCCTCTCTTTCTCCTTTGTGGAAAGAACATTTGGGGCCAAGATAGAAATATTACAGCTGAAACAGAATATCCTACTCCTGATATGGGGTAAGAGATTGTCCGTGTTGTTTTGACACAACATACAGCGACTGAGGGAATCTAGCACTGCTTAGAATCACCTAGAACCTCCCTCGGTCTCCTCCTACCTTCGGTGACTGTCGGTCCTCATCTTCCTGGTCTTCCTCCCTGGCCCCGCCCCCCTCCTCGGCCTGGTGTCTGAACAGGAAGTACTCTGTGGGGGTGGGGCTTTCCTTGCTGTGCTCGTCAGAGCAGCTGGTGGCGGACGAGGCCACGGGACTGGGCGAGGACTGGGACGAGAGGTCACAGGTCACCAGCTTGTAGTAGTTCTGTGTGGCCACCACCAGCCGGGCCTGGCTCTGCAGGCAGGGCCCCGCCTCCCCCAGCTTCTGGTAGGAGTTACAGTTGTCGTCCAGGTCCAGGGGCCCCTGGTGCTGCGCGGAGCAGGTGCAGGGGGAGGTGGTGGAGGGGGGGGTCTCCTGGAGATAGACGGGCAGGGTGTTGGAGGGGCAGGGGGCGTGCTGGGGCTGGGGGGGGTCGGTGGGGGAGGTGTGGAGGTCCAGGTAGAAGGCCCCGCCCCCATGGCAGCTGCCCCGCCCCCCACCCGGCTCTGAGACACAGGAGTGCTGGGCGGAGCTGTTGAGGTTGGCGGAGGGTCCAGGCGCTACTTTGGCGGGGACGCTGTTGTTCATCTTGTTGAAGATGGCGCTGAAATTAACCAGCACGCCGTCAGAGCTGTTGCAGGACGAGTCGCTGCCATAGCCCAGCTGGCAGTCTGAGTAGGGCTCTGAGAAGTGTGGCTGCTGGGGGCACGTCCGGGAGGGTCTGCAGGAGCAGGGAGGCGCGGAGCAGCTGGAGGAGCAGGAGCCTGTCTTGGGATGGTCCTCCTCTTCCTCCTCCTCATCCTCGCCCCACTCCTGCTCCCCGCAGTCCATGGACATGTTGGAGCCGCTGCTGCCGTGGCGACGCTGGCTGTCCAATCCCAGCAGGTCCAGGGTCTCCAGGTGGGCAGAGAGGTCGGAAGTCGTGCCGCTGAGAGACTCCCGGCTGCTGGACCCCCAGGGCTTTCCCAGAGTGCCGTGCAGCAGGAAGGGCTCGGGGGGGAACCCCAGGTCGTGGAGGTGGAAGGGGGGCACCCCATCGTCGAGGGTGGAGTTGGCGTTGCCGTGGAGATGGAAAGAGGAGTCCTCCAGGTAACCGTTGAGGTTGTCTCCGTCGTCCTCCTCCTCCTCCTCGTCGTCCTCGGTGTTCAGCAGGAAGGGGTTGTGACGGAGACGGTTGCCGTGGTTCCTGGGCTTTGTCCTGGGCAGCGTGTGAGCCGTGGTTGGCTGATCCCCCGAGTTGGACGATGTGTAGGATGAGTCGTCGCTGGCCGTGCTCCCTCCCCTCCCCCCTCCTCCTCCTCCAGACCGGCAGGAGGCGTGGACCAGGCTGCTGTAGAGCAGCGCCTCCCTCTGCAGCACGTCTCTCTCGGGCAGGGAGGTGGTGCGGCTGAGGCCCAGGTTCTCCGGGGGACTGAAGGGGTGGCTCCTCCGCAGCGACCCCCCGCAGCCCCCCTGCCGTCCCCCCGACACCTGGCAGTGGACCAGGGGGATGTGGTGCACGATAAGGGTCTCCCCGGACAGCTTGGAGGGGCTGTCCATGGTCCTCCCCGGGGGCTGGGTTGGCAGGCTGTTGGTGGGCTACTGGGGATGGGGTGGGGGAGGCTAGGGGCCTGAGGCTGGGGGCTGGGGGAGAGGTGAGGGGAGGCTGGGGGAGAGGTGAGGGGAGGCTGGGGGAGAGGTGAGGGGAGGCTGGGGGAGAGGTGAGGGGAGGCTGGGGGAGAGGTGAGGGGAGGCTGGGGGAGAGGTGAGGGGAGGCTGGTCAGGAGAGAGAGGTGTAGCGCAGGGCCAGGAGGTGTTGAGGTTGTAGGGTCAGACGGAGGCCAGGCCCGGGGCTGCAGGGCCCGGGATGTGGGAGGAGAGGATGGGCGAGTCCAGCCTGGGGTCAGAGAGTCCAGCCTGGGGTCAGAGAGTCCAGCCTGGGTCAGAGTCCAGCCTGGGGTCAGAGAGTCCAGCCTGGGTCAGAGAGTCCAGCCTGGGGTCAGAGAGTCCAGCCTGGGGTCAGAGGGTCCAGCCTGGGGTCAGAGAGTCCAGCCTGGGGTCAGAGAGTCCAGCCTGGGGTCAGAGAGTCCAGCCTGGGGTCAGAGAGTCCAGCCTGGGGTCAGAGAGTCCAGCCTGGGGGTCAGAGAGGAGCATCTGGAGAGAGACAGGGAGGATATTAACACACAACTATGCATCCCTCACACGTTCCCTCACGAACACACACAGACACACAGACACACACACACACACACACCAGACACACACAGACACGCACACACCAGACACACACAGACACACAGACACACACACACACCAGACACACACAGACACACCAGACACACACAGACACACACAGACCAGACACACACACACACACACACACACCAGACACACACAGACACACACAGACACACACACCAGACACACACACGCACACACCAGACACACACAGACACGCACACACCAGACACACACAGACACACACACACACAGACACACACACACACCAGACACACAGACACCAGACACACACAGACACGCACACACCAGTATCTCCACAGAGTCAAAAGTATCCATGAAAAAATCCATAATTTGTGGTTAAACGGTGAGAGACACCATGCAGCAGTGAGTGTGGAGGAGAGAGAGAGAGGTGAGGTGAGGTCTGTTAACTACTGCAGCCACACACACTACTGACTGCAAAACAGGCCTATGAGATCATCATCTAACTATAAAGGCAGGAATCTGTCTTGGTCTGTGTCTGTGTCTGTGTGTGTTTGTGGCATTGTATGAAGTTGAAATTTGAAGCAACAAACACCAATAGAACACAGTGGCTATGCGACCACAAATATGTAATATTTCTGATCGTATATTAATAGGTGCATCTGTGTACAGTATATATATTTATGTAAAATTAGAACCAGCTCAGGCAGACATTTTAAGATAAGCCTTCTCAAGATTGCTGGTTGTCTAAACACAAGCACAAGGTGACAGAAATACGCAGCAAAGTGATATGGTAAATTAATTGGATACATCTCGGGTCTCTCATCAACACTTTAGATTAAAGTTTAGAAGAAGCAGGTTATGCTGATCCAACAGCTGGGAAACTCATAAGGTACTCTTACGGTAACCATGGATACCGTAATGATGTTAAATGATGGAGGCTGAAATAGCTCCAGGGAGTGAGGAGCTGGGAAGGGAGAGCGTTTTGGTCTCACTAGGCTGCCCAGCAGAACCTCAGGTCGATGACAAACACAGCCAGGGAATATCTGGGATTCAGTCTTCTAAAATCATAAATGACTTGTATAGTTTCCTAAATCAATCCTGTATTATCCATGACTCACTAGTCTCTCTCTAGAAATCACCTCACCCTGTCTACTGCTCTCTGAGGGAGGGAGGGAGGGAGTTCTCTACCGGAGATCCTGCTGGAAGATCCAGAGAAAAAGAAAGAAGGGGGTCATGTCACACACACACACAGACACACACACACACACACAGACAGAATGTTAGGAAAGGGAAAGCAGCAACAAAGGACATCCTGCTAGGCCCCGCCTCCTCCCTCTTACATCATCATGACCACATTCCAAGAGGAAGGAAGGACGGGAGGGGAGGGGAGCCGTGTCCACCCAGAGATGTACCACCCAACAGATGTCCTACAATTCATATTACGCTTGAGTAAAACTCTACTGCAACAGAGTGCAGGATACTATCACTGGTTTAAAAAGACAAGTTCTCATCTACTCCTGAATCTTCTCCTCGTTCTACCTCTCCTCCAGTTGGTCTCACTCTCTTCATGGATTCTAGTAAAGCAGGAAACAACCGTGGGAAAATAAAGGTTTAATTAAAAAGTCAGAAAAGTATGAAACCTTAGTCCTTGGCCTCAAAATCCTGCATTCAAGATAACTACTGTGGGTGCTAACTTTGGAGAGTGACTATTTGCCTGACCCAAACAGTAAAGATTGATAATAGCTCATGTTGTCAGGCAATAGAACAAGTTCAGACCAGGCCAGTGAACCACAGCATGGCCGGGTCAGAAAAATGCCTAAACAGTGTCCAGCAGTCTGAGAGGAATGTGGACTGGCTCGGTTAGTAGCATCAAACTCCACAGCCTCCTTCAAAATCTGCTCCTTCAAACACACACCACAGGTTGACCAGAATTGTCCCAGACAAAAAGTCCTGTGCATGGATACGGTTATTTAAGGGTTGAACAGCCAGACAGGGAACCAGCTGTGAGGCAGGTGTAAGGTTATTCAGAGCAGACCATGTCTAAACTCACTCCAGGAAAATAAATCCAGCAAGAAGTTTTGAGAGGCCAACCAACAGATTCAACCAATCACTAACAATGGATCACAACGATGTGAGATCTGAAACGCATCAGTGAGAGTGTGCTTACTCCAACTTCCTGTCTGCAGAGTGCAGACAGGAAGCAGCGGGCCAGAGCACCACTACACCACCTGAGCAGCAGGCCAGAGCACCACTACACCACCTGAGCAGCAGGCCAGAGCACCACTATGTAGCTGCAGTATCATCACACACAACTGCAACTTCCAGGCCTTGTCTCTCGGGTATCTCTCTCGGACAGTCAGTTTAGAGGCACTACATATGGGCGTCCATATAAATGTTTAACAATAACAGATCAGCCATGTTCTTCCTGCCCTGATAACCCCCACACACACACACTGACAGACAAGTGAGTGTGATCATCTCCCTCTCGAGTGTGAACATGTAACACGCGTGTTCCCTTGTCAGGTCTCAGTGAGAAGAGAAGCAGACAGGACTCTCAGGTGTGTGTGCGTGTCTTCCTGTCAGCTGAAGAGCTTTACCTCTCAGACCTATGGATATATCAGGTAAGAACTTAAAGAGCACACGTGCTCGCACGTACGTACACACACACCCTTCCTGAAGGCCTTAATATTGTCCATATAAAGTCAAGTTTATATCCATTTATTTGATTGTCTTTAAAGAATTGAATATTGTTTAAATTAGCGTGTTTAGCATAAAACAAAGCTAAACATCTTGATTTTGTTTCCAAGAGGCCACTCTTAGACACTCGTAAACTCTTAACTCTACCTAAATATCCTGGAGATCTGAAATCGAGATTATTACACTGTACGAGTATCAACCTGATGTATGGATGGATTTCACACTAAGGGAAGCGATCGTACATAGCCTACAATCTTCTTAACCATTGACCTTTTTTGTGATTAACGTAATTGTATTGGCTGGCTACAGGCTATGCAACAGTCTGGCTAGAATGTTGCTTAGCAGTGACAGTCTGTGGGGAAACGATCGCTTACGTAACGAGAGAACAAGCGACACATGTCCAGTGACTGCTCCCGGCTGCTTCTCAGCCCAAAACTGGCTCAAGCAGTTAGCATAGCATCAGGCGAGGCACTGAGGCTGACAAGACTACTGCAGGCCAATAACAGATTAGGCTTGTCACTTATGACAGCTGATGTCCGCTTTGATAATTTGAAGTGCGTATATGGTTGACGCCGATAAACCCTGGTCTAAATCTTTTTGTTACATCGAATAACGTGAATTAAAATTTAAGGCTCGGTGTATGAGCTTGCGCAACACAACACTGCTGCTGTGTAGGCTACAGCCTGAAAGCGGCCCGAGATCGATGTGGTGGCATCGATGTCATACAGACAGATACCGTGTGTGGCAACACCAAACGGGTGATTCCCTGGCCGTATTTAGGACTGTAAACATTCTGGTAAATGGAGCGATCCTAACATCCATATGTTCAGCCTCGGCAACACAACACACACAAGCCCAGGGGGATGACAAGATGACAGTTACCTTCAGCGCTCGCTACGGCCTTTGTTCCACGCGAAGTGCGACATGCTACTCCATAACCTATTTGTCATTTCGAAGGACATAATTCATTAGTAATTAATCCATATATTAGGCTATTTGTAGGAGAGTTATACAACAGGCACGACGTGTTATATTTGGCACACGTGAAGATAATATACAAATACCCTATTGTTTTTAACTGGTGCACTGACACTGTTTTTGTCGCCAATAAACAAATAAACTACCAGTCTTAAACCTTTATCAATGTATTCTATAGATCAGAGAATGTGTTCAGTCAACTGCATTGTCAGTGAAAACATTTGGAAGCCTCGGTTATTTAGCATTGCTGCATCTAAACCGTTAGCGATAATGTCAGCATCATTTCTCCACACTCGATGCGATGCTGGTAACGCAACTCAGCAATTCTCTCCTTTCTCCTTCTAAAGCCCTTTTTATTTTAAATACCCAAATAAAACGCTTAACTCACGTTGATTCAGCTCACACACGTTATTGTCACTTCAGAAGTATCCTCTTATGTCGAGTTCTAGTTGAATTATGCAAATAATCCTTACCACTGGGAATGTGTTTTTCTGTCCGGGTGAAGCGATGCAGCCTACATCGGGGAACGCAGTGATTTGTACAGGGGCTGGACCGGGCTGTTACGTCAGCTGGGTCGGGCAGTGGGAAGATGGGGCTGCGGGCCTGCTTCTACAGAAGCGCTGAAGCACCGTCTAGCGACGAAATTTGCTGCTACACGTGTATCCTATAATGTTAATTACTATAAGGAATGTGCTAATATTCAATTGCAATAATGGCATAATAATAATGAAGTTTGGTAACCTATAATGCTTGGTATTAACCCCCAATGTTGTGATAACAACATTATTGTTATCTTGTTCCTTTGTTCGTTTAATATCATTATTTTAGTAGGCGATTTAATTTATTTAATATTGTCAGTTTTTTTTTTTACCTATGCAATTTTGATCATTTGTATTGATTACCTTATAATTTAATGAGTGACATTGAAGTTAGAATGTGCAGTGGCGGGCTTTGGCCACTAGAGGTCAGACATGGCGTGTTAACGCGACGTTTCCAGACACTCTTATTCCCAGTCTCATCTTTCAAGCATGCTAACATAACAGTGAACAATCCCTCCTACAAAGTTTTAACTTGAGTTTGACATTTTTATCAAGCGTTTACGTTTTGATTTTTCCATGAATAATTAATTGATCGATTTGTTGCCACAGTCTGGGCAGAACCTCACACAAACATGAAGATGACATAAATACAACTTCCTGCCCTGGAATCCCAACGTAGACAGTAAACGTTCAAACATAAGGAATCTGAAAATCTATATCAGTATATCTATATCAGTATATCAATATCAGTTTACTTTAACCAGCAAAAGCTCATTAGGATTTGAAAAGTACTTTTGCATGAGCACATTGGCCTCTTTTAGAAAATGACCACCAGATAGAGACATTTCCCTTAGTACCAGAGGACGACCTGTAGACATGCCTGTCATGCCATGAACATTTAACACTATAAATGGTTGTAAATTTTAATGCATCTTTCTGGATAGTGCAATGATCTACAAATGTGAAACATGCCGCTTCTTAATGAGAAGACATTTTAAATGTAAGAACACCTTGAATAAAAGTACTCGTTGACTTTGTTCACCCGATAATAATGACACATAGGCTACACTCCTGCATCTCCAGACTATTTTCTCTAGAAGGTATATTAAAATTGTTTCGTTTTCCTAACTGCTTATATTGTCTGTTGAATGAATGGATGATATTGATTTCATATAGTTTTTTTTAAAATTTGAATTAGAAACTCTTCCATATATGCAGAGAATAAACTGGTGTCATGAGTTACAATCCTATGAAATACAAATATATTCCCACGATGAGGAATCATTTTGGGAGCTGATCTTCAAATCGCATCTGAATGTCCTCTCTTTTTCGTTCTCAGGTAGAATTTATTTTAAGATTTGACAAACGGTAGCTATAGGAAACGAAGGCCGATGTGATTCCTTAGCTGGCAGTTCAGAAAAGTCAAACAGGTGGATGAAACCCCTCCTGTAATGATTTTTCTTTCCTTCCATACCTGTTTAGCATATCAAATGGCAATAAAGGATCTTTTAAATAATAGGATTACATTTTCGACAGTGAATTTCAAACATGTTTACCAGAAATGATGAACATTTATGGCATGCCTATTGTTATTTAGCAACTTAGCATTGTGATTTCTACATTCGCAATTTGGCTTACTTCTTCCTATCACAACGCCCATACTGGGTGGTGAAATGGGACTGTCGAATATCAATTTCCCAAGTGGGACAATCTATCAAAATTAGTCTCTATTAATCAGGGTAAGGTAATTTTGGGCTGTGATAAGATTATTATCGGCATATTTAAACATAAATGTGCAGACACACCCTCAGCTGCTGCGTACGCTTATTAATATTTACGCAAAGTTTTTCCATATTTTTGTCAGCATTCCACTTCATGTGTTGTGGGCCACCTCTTCACTACTCTTGTGACACGGGTTCATTATGCAGCAAAATTACACTCCCGAAAAACATTGCCTTCTAATCCAAAAATGATAACCAGAGGCATGCAACAGATCTCCCTTCACCCTCTTCTGCCGAGGAAATATGTCGACGAACAGAAATAGGAGAGCCGGGCTTTGAAGACAGCATCTGAGGGGTTATGCTGCCGGGGCTGGGGTTGTGCTAGAGATTGAGCCCTGATCCTCACCCCGCCAACCTGTTAATGTAACGGTAATACTTGTGGTGGGCCCAGGGAAGATAGAAGAAATAAAAAAAACTATAGGGGAGACAATATGAAAGGCCTCCTCCACATGGCGGAGTAGAGATTAGCGGGTGTTCCAGCGAGGGGGAGCAGGGTGGAGGGGGCGGGGCAGGGTGTAGGGGGCGGGGGGGGCAGGATGGAGGTGGCGGGGGGGGCGGGGCAGGGTGTAGGGGGCGGGGGGGGGGCAGGGTGTAGGGGGCGGGGGGGGCAGGGTGTAGGGGGCGGGGGGGGGGGGGCAGGATGGAGGTGGGTGGGTGGCTCTAGAGGCTGCTGATTGAAGCTCTTGTCAAGAGCTCTGCACCGGCAGGAAAAGTTAGTGACGTCCATTAGGATGGAGTCTGCTTCAGACAGGGGAGGCTGCGCTCTTTACAGGGTGAGGGAGGGTGAGGAGAGAGGGGTGAGGGAGAGAGGGTGAGGAGAGAGGGGTGAGGGAGAGAGGGTGAGGAGAGAGGGGTGAAGGAGAGAGGGTGAGGAGAGAGGGGTGAAGGAGAGAGGGTGAGGTAGAGTGTGTTGTCCTGTCTGATTAGGCTGGAGTTGTCATGAGACTGTTGGTGTTTCCCAGTTTATGCATTCTGTTCTTCCCTGTGGAGGAGGTGAGCTTCACCCTATGGGAGTTTGGCCTCTCGTGGGGGCGTGTGTTGATGTGTGAGAGAGAGTGTGTTTCTCTATCACTTTCAGTAAATGTGTGAGTTCTGTTCGTGTGTGTCCACAAGAACAGCCAGACTCACCCAGGGAGGGAAATGAACCAGCTACCAGGTCTGCATGATTCTTTATTATTTTCAACATTTACTTTAATGTTTTTCTTTTGGGGTTTCACATCTGAGATAGGTTTGTTTTCATTCTCCAACTTTGAAATTGTTGTGTTAGTTCATATTAGATTACAGTCCACACAAACTTCCAGCTTGTCCAGGCAGACATAGACAGAAGCCACACAGGTCTTGTCCAGGCAGACGTAGACAGAAGCCACACATGTCTTGTCCAGGCAGACATAGACAGAAGCCACACAGGTCTTGTCCAGGCAGACGTAGACAGAAGCCACACATGTCTTGTCCAGGCAGACATAGACAGAAGCCACACAGGTCTTGTCCAGGCAGACGTAGACAGAAGCCACACATGTCTTGTCCAGGCAGACATAGACAGAAGCCACACAGGTCTTGTC
Organism: Osmerus eperlanus; assembly: GCF_963692335.1. NCBI lineage: Eukaryota > Metazoa > Chordata > Actinopteri > Osmeriformes > Osmeridae > Osmerus > Osmerus eperlanus. Next base: position 10,126,594 of record NC_085042.1, on the reverse strand, counting down.
CAGGCAGACGTAGACAGAAGCCACACATGTCTTGTCCAGGCAGCACACTGTTTCAGTGTTGTGACGAAAGCTTGGAATACCGGGACAGCTGAAGCACAGACATAGTTATTGTCCATTATCAATTTCTTACAGACCAAATAAACGAACAAAACACAAATCATATTCAAAATGACAGTAGAGCACGGGGAACACGAATGCTATTCATGAAGATGAAAAGTCCCACATTTTCCATGTTGTACATTACTAACTGATGAAGAGGCAGGCTCAGGGGCTGGGAGCAGCAACACCAGTCCTCTGGATGGTAGTTAAGCTATGATGATGATGAGGTGTGTGTGTGTGTGTGTGTGTGTGTGTGTGTGTGTGTGTGTGTGTGTGTAAGAATGACAAAATGTGCACTTGTGTGAAGTTTATTACTGCTTGTCACAGAGGTGGGGCTCTGGGACGTTCTGTCTTTGTTCGGATAGAGGTATTTCCACCTGCATTTCACTGACTGTGCATCGGGGACCAATCAGGAGTTTAGCTCTGGGAATCTTAAAGGTCAGCGATGAGACCTCCTCATCCTCGGCCAAACACACAATTTAATTCTGTCTCCTGAGAGCGCGTGTACTCACAATCCAAAGTGATAACGGATGCGTTGCTTTATGACATTTGTTCAACACACATCCCTGTTTGATATCTGAGGTGGTTTCCAGACTCTCACGGCAGGAGCTTGTGGTGATTGATCTTGCACCGAGGGGTCAGACAGTGCAGCTGGGATCGATGGAGGAGGAAGGAGGTGTCCTTAACCTCCTTGGTGATTCACAACTACGTTCCTTAATACTCTCCAGCCAGGGTCACCAAGGGGGATCATGCACACACACACACACCCAACGTACACAAAATTACACTGACTTCCAAACTTCACACAACCACACAAAAATACACAAACTCATTCTCTCAGTGACTTGATGAAAATGCTGTCCTTCTCAGCATCTCACCACTTATAATGCTGACAGTGCTCAATTAGAAGTCAGTCGGGCTCTACATCACTGCCAAAACAAGCCAAAACAAACAAGTTCATTGCTGTCTATGCAATTTCTACCACAAAAAAACAGATTTGCCTGCTGCAGGCTGTATTTGTACCCTACATACATTTACACTCTCTGTCTCTTATCTCGCTCTCTCACTCTCTCTTTCTCCCTCTCAATCAACGTTAGATGCAGTTTCTCCAAAAGGCTAATCGTGTTCGTTTGGAGTGTGTGGGCTCCTCTAAGACTTAATTGCGGTTGAGTTAATAATGACTAGCAAGTGGGGAAATCATTCTTAATGAGATTGTCTGGTACACTGAGAAACCCCTGCTTCTGTCATCGTCCCAACAAGGCCACAACAAGTAGGTAATTACAGCTCTCCACCCAGACGAGTATTTATCCAACCCAGAGAGCCTCACTGCAGCCCCTCACGCTGCCCTGTGGACTGGTCATTCAGAAGCTCAGGATTATTCACTGAAGAGCTTCTTTACACCGCAGCTGCTTCTGAGTCTGGTGTGTGTGTGTGTAACCAGGAGCATCAGAGGTCAGTCTGTGTGTGTGTGTGTGTAACCAGGAGCATCAGAGGTCAGTCTGTGTGTGTGTGTGTGTGTGTGTGTGTGTGTGTAACCAGGAGCATCAGAGGTCAGTCTGTGTGTGTCATCCTTGACCCTGATGGTCAGCCATGATGTTAGGCTGTAGGGTCAGGTTTGTTTGTGTAAATACATCACAATGTGACTGATGTTTTAGTGCACAGACGTGTGTGCACGCTGGACTGCTGGGCAGAGTCAGCAGGTTTAGAAGGGACGCCATCTTTAACCAGCTTTGATGCTGACCTAGAGTGTCAGACCACCAGACTCAAATCAAACATGTGATCTCAGTTTTATATTTGCTCCCCAGGTACCCAGGGGGATTCGACCCGCCGTTCCCACTCACCCTGGCAGAGTACAGGGTCCTCAGCAAACCTGTTGGAGTTGCAGCTGCGCCTGACGACACACTGATGAGGAGGGCTGAGCTCACAGACCTGAGGACGTCTGGATGACTGGAGGTTCATCAGGTGTGTTGGAGCAGCCGGAGGTTCATTAGGTGTGTTGGAGCAGCCGGAGGTTCATCGGGTGTGTTGGAGCAGCCGGAGGTTCATCGGGTGTGTTGGAGTAGCCGGAGGTTCATCGGGTGTGTTGGAGCAGCCGGAGGTTCATCGGGTGTGTTGGAGCAGCCGGAGGTTCATCGGGTGTGTTGGAGCAGCCGGAGGTTCATCGGGTGGGTTGGAGCAGCCGGAGGTTCATCGGGTGTGTTGGAGCAGCCGGAGGTTCATCGGGTGTGTTGGAGCAGCCGGAGGTTCATCGGGTGTGTTGGAGCAGCCGGAGGTTCATCGGGTGTGTTGGAGCAGCTGGAGGTTCATCAGGTGTGTTGGGTTAGGGTAACCCTAACCCTGAATTTATATCCTAGATACATTTCTGATCTGTAATAGGCTTGCTTACTAGTTTCCAACATTAAGTGTTGGCCTTCGTTTGTCAATTGGCATTTAACACAGTACTTCAAACAAGGTACTTCCTGAAAGTCAAGACTTTAGTAGACCCGTTGTTCTCTGTCTCTGAGCCAAAGCTTAAACGTTGACGCAAAAAGATATCAAAGACATCTCATGTGTGTCTCATATTTGCATTCAGAAAAAAAGAGACTGAAAAAGTCCAAAAGTACCATGGTGGTCTAACTTTGTTCTCTTTCATCTAATTTGATGTCGTTTTGGAATGTCTTTAGTCTTTTGTCTTTTGTCGTCGCTCATGTTCTCCCCCAGCGACCTCATCCACTGAGCGGCTAAGCCTCTCAGAAAGTTTAATAATGTGGTGGTGCGTCGCCATGGGAGCTGGTATTAGCCACTCCAACCACCAACGCTCCCCTGAATCACATCATCATAATGGGGCTGTAGTAGAGGAGGTAGACACCTTGATTCTCACTCACTCACTCACTCACTCTCTCTCTCTATCATAATCAACTTCCTTTTCTCTCATTTCCTCCCCCCCCCCCCCCTCTCTCTCTCTCTCTCTCTCTCTCTCTCTTTCTCTCTCTCTCTCTCTCTCTCTCTCTCTCTCTCTCTCTCTCTCTCTCTCTCTCTCTCTCTCTCTCTCTCTCTCTCTCTCTCTCTCTCTCTCTCTCTCTCTCTCTCTCTCTTCACCTCTGCTGCTCTTTGCCCCTCGGGAACCGTCGTTGTTTAAACATGGCCGCTGGACAGCCAGGGTTTATTTCTCATTTAGTTAAGACTGCTGCGGCTTTAATCGGCGTGCTGTGTGCTGAATGCCACCCGGGCCTGACTGGCAGCTACACGGTTGCTGCGGCATTTGCATGGCATTTAGGTGGGCGGGCGATGGCTGCCCAATGCCGTGGCGGGTAAACAAGATGACTTATCCATTTACACACAAACATACAAACACACATACTCACACACACGCTCACACACATACACACACGTTCACACAAACCACCAGTAGAATAGGTCTGGGCAGTCTGACAGCCATTCAGAATTGTGTGGCATTTGGCTGTAGAGGGATGAGAGTTTGGGGCGAGGGGAGGAAAGGATGAGACACACGATGGCCATCATCCCTCTGACTGCTGCTACGCTGTGACTGCTGCTACGCTGTGACTGCTGCTACGCTGTGACTGCTGCTACGCTGTGACTGCTGCTACGCTGTGACTGCTGCTACGCTGTCAGAGGGATGAGGAAGGAGTGCTTCGACACGACGGGGGGGAAGAGGGCGCCAAATAAAAATGATGAGAAATAAATGAGAGAGAACAACAGAAGCAAGACGCAAGTTGTGTCCAGATATATCCAGTCATGTGTTCCCCACCTCTACTGTTATTCAGAAGTGTCCTTCTAGATGATATCAAGTGCAATGAAACATGATAAAGCTGTAATAAGGCCAAGCCCCAGGAGGCATGTGTATCCCTCCTCACCCAGGAGCCCTGACCCTAACCACTCCTGCAAAGTGAAGGCAGGGCGGATCATCTGGATATCAGAGCTGTGTCAGCGCTAGGTGGGTGTTGTCATCCTGGATGAGCTGAACACACAGTACACACATGTTCCTGCTCGGAGCAACAGGCCCACAGCTGCCCAAGCCACTCATATAGATATATAAATATATATATGGGAAATAAATGTGATTGTCTCGTAATCTGATTTTATTATACTGGAGACTCCCTTTGGCAAATAGATAGTGGGAGTGGATGGATGTGGGGTTAAAATCTTATTTTGCCGCGCGTAAGAATTGTGTTTTCTATATCTCCTTTAAGGTATTCTGTCACTGTTATTATTAATGTTTTTTTATTGAAAGTGGAAGTGGCACATTGCCTTAGATCACATTATTGTGGTTGTCATTTTTATGTGTGTGTTTGTGTCATGAAGAGATTGCATTTCACATGCTTAGTTTTAGTTTGTGTGTGTGTGTGTGTGTGTGTTGGGAGTTCTGGGTGTGTGTGTGTTGGGAGTTCTGGGTGTGTGTGTGTTGGGAGTTCTGTGTGTGTGTGTGTGTTTGTGTGAGGCCTATTTTCCCCATCATTGCCCCAAGCTGTTTGGGTTCTGCTCTGTTTATGAACCAATCATATTGACCTCATTTGCAGGCTCAACATTCCATGTCCCACAGTGCCCTGTGCCTGTCTGCCCTGTGCCTGCCTGCCTGCCCTGTGCCTGCCTGCCTGCCCTGTGCCTGCCTGCCCTGTGCCTGTCTGCCCTGTGCCTGCCTGCCCTGTGCCTGCTTGCCTGCCCTGTGCCTGCCTGCCTGCCCTGTGCCTGCCTGCCCTGTGCCTGCCTGTCTGCCCTGTGCCTGCCTGCCTGCCCTGTGCCTGCCTGCCCTGTGCCTGTCTGCCCTGTGCCTGTCTGCCCTGTGCCTGCCTGCCCTGTGCCTGCTTGCCTGCCCTGTGCCTGCCTGCCTGCCCTGTGCCTGCCTGCCCTGTGCCTGTCTGCCCTGTGCCTGTCTGCCCTGTGCCTGCCTGCCCTGTGCCTGCTTGCCTGCCCTGTGCCTGCTTGCCTGCCCTGTGCCTGCCTGCCTGCCTGCCCTGTGCCTGCCTGCCTGCCTGCCCTGTGCCTGCCTGCCTGCCCTGTGCCTGCCTGCCCTGTGCCTGCCTGCCCTGTGCCTGTCTGCCCTGTGCCTGCCTGCCTGCCCTGTGCCTGCCTGCCCTGTGCCTGCCTGCCCTGTGCCTGCCTGCCTGCCCTGTGCCTGCTTGCCTGCCCTGTGCCTGCCTGCCCTGTGCCTGCCTGCCTGCCCTGTGCCTGCCTGCCCTGTGCCTGTCTGCCCTGTGCCTGCCTGCCCTGTGCCTGCCTGCCTGCCCTGTGCCTGCCTGCCCTGTGCCTGCCTGCCTGCCCTGTGCCTGCCTGCCCTGTGCCTGCCTGCCCTGTGCCTGCTTGCCTGCCCTGTGCCTGCCAGCCAGCCTGCCAGCCAGGCCTGTGCTGGACTGGGGAGGCACATTCAGAGAGAACTAAAGGACTCACAAAATCAGTTTCATCCCAGACTCTGCCCACTCCTGATCCCTGTCCTGGGAGTGAGCGTGACAGGAAAGGAAGAGATACAAGATACACAGGTTAGTCTTACATGTGTGCACCTGTGTTCTGTCTGAAACCTCTTTCTTTCATTTGGTTATTTTTTATATTTTATCACAGAGACTAACAGTTCTGATCTCGTTTTACTGTAACCATGTGTGAGTGTGTGTCAGTGTGTGTTGTGTATTTGTCCATGCGTGATCTGGTGGCAGACTCTGTCCTGCTGTGTGGTGGCTGATTGAGACAGATCGCTGTCTTTGTGCCTTGATCTTGTTGCTATTGATTACCTATCCAGGTTTGTGATTGCATCCTGGAAGTAATTCTTTTAAATAGACCATAATGGCTTCCAATCTGGGCCGAGGACGGCCTCAACAACTCCAGTCGGAGATCCATTTAGACCCTTCAGACCCTTTCATACTCTCAGGAACTGGCACATTTTGACATGACTCCTCAGTCACTCTGCCTTCCCAGCAGCTGACCTGCTCCTACACACCAGCCTCGTGCCACATCTCTATGCAGCAGGGAACTGAAGAACAAGGGTTGGTTTTCTGCTAACTTGGGTTAGCAGAAAAGAATCACTTACAAATATATTTTTATTTGTACACCTCTATTACAAAGGTAACAGTTCTCATGTTTAAAATGTTTACTTCCTTTTTATCTTCCTTGTGTTTTCTCTTTTTTTCTTACATCAACCCCTCCCACACACACACACACACCAAACATTTCCCAGTCTTCAGACACACCGACCTCTTGTGTTTATCTGTGTTTGAGTGAGGAGATCTAGGATTACCCTGTCTGTTGTGGAGTCAAGCCAGCAGTGCTGGACCTCTGCTGCCTCCTGGTTCCTCCTCCCAGCCCCCCTGTCAGCCCCCCCGGCTGGCAGGGGGGCTGACAGGGATTAGCTCCGTGTTTGAGGGGCTGCAGAAGAAGATTAAGACTTGAGGCGCGGTAATGAGGAGAGATTTAAACACCTACTCAGGCCAGTGGTGTGGGCAAAGGCTCACCAGAGTCGAACAGCTTGTTTTCCCACCGATAGTAGCATCAGCATCAGTTCTGGTTCTATTGAATTTAAATACTAGTCATCTTCGCTGACAGGAATGAGAATGAGAGTTAAGAGAAATGACCAAACCAGTCGGTAGCTTTGCAAAGTCTCTCTGAGGCTTGAAGGTCAGAGCTCAGAGCTTTATGTTGGAAAAGAGAGAGAGAAATGAAGATGTCGACTCAGATGGTGCAGAACAGAGAAACACACAAGTGTGGGTGCTTGTGAGTGTGTCAGGGAAACCCTAGAACATCACATCGGTCAGCTACATATCTGAACGCACCTAGTGTGATGCACAGCCCAGATGGATCAGATTCAGATATTATGTTTTATAATTACTGAAGCCAGTGAAGAGTCTGTGTGTGAGTGTGTGTGTGTGTGTGTGTGTGAGTGTGTGTGTGTGTGTGTGTGTGGGGGGGGGGGTAGTGTGTTGATGGGGGGCATAGTTTAGATTAGAAGACATGTAGGGGCTGGTGATAGGCTGTCAGAAAGTCCTGTGGGGATCAGGCCAGCGATGAGTGCTGCGTTAAGGACACACCATCCTAGCCATTCTCCCCACCTTGCACCCCTAATCCCTCCCCCGGATAATTCCCTCTAACCCTCCCCCTCCCTCCCACACCCCAGCCCCCCCCCACCGTCCGCCACCGTCCGTCTCCAGAAAGCAGCTCTTCTGCTATCTCCGTCGCATCAACCTCCAAATGAAGTTCCTATGTTGGAGCAGCGAGGGCTTGGCGGCGTGGCTCTGGAGAGAGTCTGGGCGTCTGAGGCGGTCCTCGTGGAGAAGCCAATAATCCAGCAACAGGGCTGGAGGAGAGACGGGGGCTGTGATTGACAGGTGCTGATATGAGGCCCTCGCCTCACTTGACATTTGGGTTTCATAAGGTCTGGAACAAAGGAAAAAGGGACGAAATAATCAGACTGTGGAGCAGGCAAATAAATCTGTTTATTCCCCCCCCTCCTCTTCCTCTCCTCCTCCTCCCCTCCCCCCTCCTCTTCCTCTCCTCCTCCTCCCCCCCTCCTCTTCCTCTCCTCCTCCTCCCCTCCTCTTCCTCTCCTCCTCCTCCCCTCCCCCCCTCCTCTTCCTCTCCTCCTCCTCCCCTCCCCCCCTCCTCTTCCTCTCCTCCTCCTCCCCTCCCCCCCTCCTCTTCCTCTCCTCCTCCTCCCCTCCCCCCCTCCTCTTCCTCTCCTCCTCCTCCCCTCCTCCCCCTCCTCCTTCCAGCGGCCACGTCAAAGTCCCAGGCCTCGGGGACCAGGGTGATATTACCTCCTCCTGCCTGCCTGGAGCACGTCGCTACAGCAGGCCGGTGTTCAGAGCGTGTGTCTGCGGCTGTGTGTGCTGTGTCCTGTGACATTTAAGGAGGTAGAGTTTGTCTCTGTGTACAAGATGGACATATTGAGAATGTAGAAATAAATGAGGCATGGGTTTGTAAAGGTACATATCATGTGCTATATGAGAGTGAGTGAGCAAGCAGGTGAGTAACCCCAAGTAATAATAAGAATACAATACATATAATACAATTTAATATGTTCCTTAAGCAGATAGAAGCAAAGAAACAGCTCCAACTAAATGAGAAGTATAATGCTCCAATGACTTGGACAAGACTAAAACACAGTGATACTAATTATGAATCATTCTGAACTGTGATCCGGGTCTCTGGTGAGACTGCTGACCCAGAGTGCTGAACACACAGAGCTCAGGTCTAGATCTGCTCTAGAAGGGGAGAGAGGCTGTTTAGAGAGACAGAGAGACACAGCAAACTGAGAGAAAGAATTTGGAAAGAGAACTTTTAAAAGACCCATAGAAAATTAGAACTGCAAAACTGAGCTCAGCTGAGACAGTGAGAATATCAGAATTATACAGTTGTTACAGACCTGTATTCAGAGCACACAGGACTTGTTTTGCACAAACAATTATTTACACATATATTTATAGTTAGTAAACCTGATGTATTTGTGTAATACCTGATGTATTTATGATGGCTGCTCTGGGAGAATGTCCCATGGTCAAAGATGGGATTTTAAAAACCAGCTATTTTTAAAATCAATGCTATTATGATGCTTAAAGAGTCGGTCACATGGTATAGATCGTTGTGCATTTGACCAGAATATATTAATATTTAAGTAGGCTACTAAACCAAGAAGACACAACAAGAAATTACATGTTATTTTGATGCCATGTGTGGTACAGAGAAATATCTGATCTGCACAAATATTTTTCTGATTTCTCAAATTCCAGAATACTGTACATCAGCCAATGGCTGATTTCTTGGTGCTTCTAACCTCAATCATCATACCTTAATGTGCCGTCCTGATAATATAACCAACTTGAATTCAGTGAGTAATTACTGGTCTCAGTTGATAGACAACCAAACCCACGTGGGGTATCTGATCTCGCTAGAGTTTATTGGATAGAATGTTGATGATTGACAACTAAATTAGACGCACAGTACACGAGTAAGCTTTGCGATTGGCTATTTTTGCTCCTCCTTTACCACCCACCTTCGTCTCGTGCGCCAGGAAATCCGAAAATTGTAGTTTTTTTCAAATGCTGTTTCTTACTCATCGTCATTGATTCATGTCAAGTCAGACTACATTTTCCAGTGACATGTGCAACCGCCGTTATTTTTTATGAATATGTAATGATATTCTTACGTCTGTATTCCTCTAAATATGATCTCACAAGAACTACAGTAAGGTGCTTGCCCGCGCGAGACACGAGTCGTACGGTTTTTGAAATCAGAGAAAAGAATATTCCTGAACCCGTTTTGACACAAACCTGCCCAGACGCACTGCTGCTAAAATACATTTGCTGAACTCAAGAGGGACCAAAAGATGACAGTCTTTTTTTTCTTCTTTTTTTTGTGACTGTTTAAGATTACTTCGGGAAGGTTAAAAAGAAGACGGAGATATTAATACAGACAGCACATAATCACAGACAAAACACAGGCCACCATACAGGATTCTAAGGACATTTGTTTATCATATGCTTTGAAGATTTAGAGTGCGAAACAAGGTATTTTGTATTGGACTCAGTAATATAAAATATAAGATGGAGGTTTGGGGTATTTTTGTAATATGTGAAAACCACAAATAGACCTTTTATCTTGTCGTTGACAGATTTATGCGCACTGGACAGATTCGTGGTTTTTCCTTTTTCGGGTTTGGGTGGATGAACTTTGCAATACATTTTTAATGATTCGAGATTTGAGCAAGATGTACCCCCCGGCACGGCATCCGGTAAGTAGTTTAGGCTCAAGTCAAAACAGTGAAGCCCGGCACGCGTGTACATAACGCCCACACGCGTAATCAGTTTGGGTCTGGTTTTGTGTGGTCGCGCGCTCGGACAATCGCGTTTATTGGCAAACGTGTGTTCACCAGCGTGGGTCTGAGCGCGTGTTTGAATCGGTGTGAGATTTTTGTTTGTGCCCATTCGTAAAAATATGTTCATCAGACATTGGAGTCTTGAGGAGTGAAATTAAAAGAACAGCTCATATGACCGTTAACCTACCTGGCTAGAACCTCTATCTCAAGGCCACTTGTGTTTGATTAGGACTCAAAATGTTGTCTCACATATTGATTAGGTACACAAGGTTCCTTATAACATCAATACCATACTCAACTCTGTGTATTTTTGTCTGATCCTCAGGTTCCACACCAGCCGGGCCAGCAGTTCAAATTCACCATCACCGAATCCTGCGACCGCATCAAGGACGAGTTCCAGTTTATCCAGGCGCAGTATCACAGGTAACATTCTCACATCAACTCCTGCATCACAGGTAACATTCAACTCTGATATGTTGAACTAGGCTACATCAGCAAAACCAATCTGCAAAAATATTTATGTTGTCCGAACTTAATTAAAATCTGAGTAGGAGCCTACATTGAGCTCTTATTTAGAGTGAAACATTTAGTAAACTATGAATTTCTTTCACATTGTTCCTCAAAGAACTGCATGAATTCATGATTTATTTAATACACTTCTGGTGAACAAAAACAATGCCATATTCCCATCACTCTCTCTCTTAAACACACACTCTCTCCTCTCTGAATGTAAGATGTGTGAAAGGTGTTTTATCCAGTTGAAGCTGGAAACGCCTGTCAGGGCTGGCCAATAAGGAGGCCCTCTGTGTCTTTAGTAAACAGGATGAATAATCAGTGAGGTGCATATCTTACCTCTGGGCTGCTGCATCACTATACATACCAGAATGTTATTTTGCACCAGCAGCAACAGCTAAACAGAAAGATTTCAACTGAGAGTTTACAGTGGGATGCAGTGATTGCAGTGTGTATTCAGTCTGGTCTGTCTTGATTGGATGTTTGTCCCCAGTCTGAAAATGGAGTGTGACAAACTGGCCAATGAGAAGACAGAGATGCAGAGACACTACGTGATGGTAAGCAGAAGCAGGCCTGGAACAGCTGGGACTAACTCTGCTGTCTTACACTGATGGATGGACTGTGTGTGTGTCTGTGTGTGTGTGTGTAACTATATATTATTGTGTACATAAGAATGTTTGTGTGCATGTAAGTATGTATGTGTGTTTGTATCTAAGTGTGTGCGTGTGTGTGTCTTTGTGTTTGTGTATATGTGTGTATGCTTCTCTATAAATATTTAACAAGTAAAACACGATTCTGTCTTTTCTTTACAGTATTATGAGATGTCCTATGGACTCAACATTGAGATGCATAAGCAGGTATTGTAGACAGTGTTGAGTTAATATAATAATTACATTAACAATTTTGATTCATGTTTGTGAATAAAACAGTTAAAGGCGTGAGTAGTGTGCACATGTAACATTAGACCAGGTAACACTACATGTAACATTAGACCAGGTAACACTACATGTAACATTAGACCAGGTAACACTACAGTTTGAATCTTAGTAGGTGTGTCTGTGAATGCATATGGCTGTGTGTGTGTGTGAGAGAGAGACAGAGAGAGATAGAGTGTGTGTGTGTGGGCTAAGTAAGTAGAGATGCCTCCAGTATTGAGAGGTTTGCCAGTGCTGCTGGTTTTGCAGTTTTAGACATCAGCAAGCTGATTGATTCTGGTCACCGCTGTGTTGTATTTACACTAAAGGGCTCTGTTACTGGGGAGCAAATGCACTCTTTAAAGAGACATTTACTAGGCGACAGTGTGTGTGTTGTGTGTGGGTGTGTGTGTGTGAGGGACAGAGAGAAGGCCAGCATGAATTGATTGTGATAATGAGTTGTTTAGCAGATGTCTCTATTACTATTGATGTTTTGCAGATTATTCCCATCCTCCTTCTCCATTCTCTTTCTCTCTGATTGGTGCTCCCTATAGGCTCAATGAACCGTGAGACCTGGACTCTGTCCTAATGTTATTCCTCTCTCGTCCTATCACCATACGGCAGATGTATGTCATCACCACGGAGAAGGGAATGCAGTCAGTGGGGTCAGCTAGAAGTTGAGTTTTTTAAAGCACGTATACAGACAGGGACGTGTTTTACAAATCAGAAACCCCTAAAAAAAAAACTACAAAAGTATCCCCCCGATAATCATTATAATAAAATAGTTTGTAAGTATAGAGAGAGAGTGGCTCTCTGTCACAGAAGTCTTTGGCTTCTATAAACATCTGATGAATGAAAATAAAACTGCACTGTGTTGTAGAGTTTGTGTTTTAGCTTGTCTGATCTAATGACTGTATTTATATTATATATATTTATTATTTCATCAGCCGGGGGTCAGATGGCTGAGCGGTTAGGGAGTCGGGCTATTAATCAGAAGGTTTTTGGTTTGATTCCCGGCCGTGCAAAATGATGTTGTGTCCTTGGGCAAGGCACTTCACCCTACTTGCCTCTGGGAGAATGTCCCTGTACTTACTGTAAGTTGCTCTGGATAAGAGCGTCTGCTAAATGACTAAATGTAATTATTACTCACACCAAAAGTAAGAACTCACACCTAGCATTACTGGCTGGACTGTCAGAGTTCACACATCAGTGTGGTGCTTCCTGGCTTTGCTTTCAGAGGATCTAGAGAGGAGCTCAGCTCTGACATGCAGCATCCTCCAGGAGGGTGGGGTTGTAAGGCTGTAAGGTCAGGCTGTACACTGAAGGCATGTGATCATGTGATCATGTGATCATGTGATCATACAGTTAAAGGTGACTGTGAGTCTTGAGAACAGGGTGGGGCATTTTTAGCAACCAATCAAAAAGCTTTCTGCAGCTCTGATCACATCACACACATGCCTTTAAAACCTGATCCCATGTTCCCTTGCAGGACTGTGTTCTGGGGTCTTCAGTGTTCCTATTATAGGTGTGTTTACGTCTCTCCTGTAGGCGGAGATTGTAAAGCGCCTGAACGCCATCTGCGCCCAGGTCATCCCCTTCCTGTCACAAGAGGTATGCTGACCCCTGCTGACCCCTGCTGACCCTGCTCAGTCCTGTCCCTGGAGATACACACTCACTCCAGACTTGGCTGCATTGTTCACGCTGTTGACATTTCAAATCTCTCAATCCCTCTCTGGATGTTTATCTCGTCCTCGTTCTACCTTTCCTAAATCTCTCTCCACCCTTCTCTCTGTCTTTCTGCATGGCATCTCTCTCCACTCCTCTTTAAAAAATTCTGTTTCCACCATACCTCCATATGTCCATCTGTCCACCTTCACTGTTTCATAACCTATCTTATCCCTCCTCCTTTCCTCTCCTCCTCCCCCTCTCCTCCTCCCCCTCTCCTCCTCCTTTTCCTCCTCCTCTCCCTCTCCTCTCCTCCCCCTTTCCTCCTCCTTTTCCTCCTCCTCTCCCTCTCCTCTCCTCTTCCCCCTCTCCTCCTCCTCTCCCTCTCCTCTCCTCCTCCCCCTCTCCTCCTCCTCTTCCTCCTCTCCTCCTCCCCCTCTCCTCCCCTGTTCTGAAGCAGCACCAGCAGCAGGTGGTCCAGGCGGTGGAGAGGGCCAAGCAGGTCACCATGGCCGAACTCAACGCTGTCATTGGGGTCAGTCAGTTGTCATGGAGATCCCACTCACTCTGTAAATACATATAGCTTGTCTTTAAAAATAGACTTGCAGTATAAATGTGTGTGTTTAAATGTGCGTATTTGCAATTGTGTATAAGTATCTGTGT